>NW_015161442.1:121758-148576 GCF_001447785.1 Gekko japonicus
CAGATGTTCCGAGGCAGGCAAAATCTTCCCAAACCCATCCTATCCTTTGTCTACAGCACCACACTGTGTTATGTAACTTAAAAAAAACCCTGAAAGGGCTGAAGTTAAAAAAAAAATTAGAGAGCAGAAACCAAAGCAAAACCAAAGAGAAATTCTTCTTATGAAAAAAGAACAAGAAAATAAGAGGAATCAGTGGAATGGCTATACCTAAAAAGTGAATTTTGGGGAAAATAAATTCTTCTCCTAATAACAATACTACAGAACTCCTACTTCCTCACACTTCTTAGTTTTAAAAATTGTTTTTTTTACCTCTGCTGTTGTTTTGGTAGTGACATTAACCTCGGCAAAGTATTCATTGGGAACAGAGTCCCAACACGCTAAAGTACTCAAAAGACCAAACAACAAATGGGATTGAAAGATTGTTGCCGTGCAAGGCACTTATAGTGCTCATTTGGACTTATGAACTCTGTAATAACTGGACTATGCAGTAAAGGTGCAAAAGGGAATGGACCGTGTGGTGACCCTAAGCTGACGCCAACTGCAGACACGTGCCCAGCAGAGGAAAATCTTCTCCTGAGATGATGTGCCTATGGTTCCTGGGGTTACTTGCCGTCTCTTACCCGCGGCACAGCTGGAAGAGAACCAAGCTCCCTAGCAATGTGAAGCACAGTAAAGCCAGTAACCATTTGCTGTTTAAACGGACAACGTGCCAAGCCATGAGACCAGAGATCTTGAACAGACACTCCATGAGCTAGCATCATCTCTGACACGCAGGCACCTCCCCCCCCACCTTCACCTGACATTGCACATAGGCAATCTAGCATGACAAAAGATCCATAGCCATAAAAGGATTAGAGGGCTGACACGTACCAGCTAAATCCATCACCTGGAGTCATCAATGGACCATCAACAACAATGACTCTGGCTGCCTCAGCCATTGTTCTCAAAGGTGCCACTGTTAAGAGTAAATAGAGCCAATATTGCCCAACCATTAAGCCTCCTTCCTCTTGAAACTGGTTTTTGATTAGGAAACTTCCTGGGACTGACCAAGGGACGTGACAAGGGAAGTGGCCAGCAAAGCTCACCCCCAAGTTCCAACAGTGTATAAAAAGAGTGGGACCAGCCATGCTCTCTCACCTCTACCTCTAAACCCACCCTATCTCCACAACTCTTGGTTTTAGTGCTGCCAGAATTGACCATGTGTTCTGCTGGTTCAGAATACGACCCTTACTCTCCCATAGTCTCCCTTATTTTTCTGTGGATCACTTCATCCCACCGAGGACAGGTACGTATTACCCACCGACGATTATCCTGCTAATGAGAATGTTGTTATCCCTTTCTATCTATATTTCTTAGGACTGAATAATTGTGTGTATGATTGTGTTTTATTGTATGCTCTTCCACCAGGCTTTCGATTAGGAGCCGCCACTTTTAAATGAGTAATCAGAACTGAACATGCTATGGCCCTTAAGTCACAACGCTGGATACTGCCTTTGGACCACATTATAGGTTGCAACGCTGGATATTGCCTTCTTTTATTGGATTACAACAGAGGAACTGCCATCTGTGTACTAGCACTTTATGTAAATTTTATTGTATTTTATTGTTTCATTGTATTTTAACTGTTGTATGCTGCTTTGAGCCAGTTTGCCATACAAGGCGGGATATAAATTAAAAGTAATAAATAAATAATAAATAAATATGCTTGAGAACATCCCTCAGTAAAGAATCCATTTCTTTAAAGACTTGGTGTCTGTGTTTATTTCTGGGTTACTAGAAAAAGTAGGACTTCTGTATACATAGGCTTCGATCCCTTAGATGCCAACTGCACATTAATAATCATTCCCCCAGCTTTATTAATCATTTAAAAACAATTTGGCTAACAAGATGCATGTGGGTATGTGCAGACATTCATGTACACATTAGGGTCCCCCGAATTTCCTCTTTGAGTCTAGTAGTGTCATGTAAGATATCAGAGGCTATTCCCAAAGGCCCTTGGCTTTTAAAACCAGTTGTCAAGTCACGAGGGTAGTTGTGCTTGAAAAAGGACTCCAAAAGCTTTAGGAAGCAGGCAGAACTTCCAGATCCTGAATGCTCTTGCTTCGAATCCTGAACGTTTTTTCTTTTTGATCATTTCTATAATAAATGACCACAGAGTATGACTGATCCAGGGTGCTTGCATAGGGAGTGTCTGCCTCTGTTGCCTAATTTTGAAATACAACAAAATAGGTTATTTTATGCCACAATCTAACACTGAAGACTGGAAGAAAACCAGAGGCGTGGTCTACGGCGCAACGATGGCGGACACCTTTCCTGAGGCTTGGGGAGGGCGCTCCGCACAGCAGCGGAGGGGAGGGGTGCCGCTGGATCGGCGCCTCCACGGGGGGTCAGGGAGGCCCCCCTGCCATAGGGCTTTTGAGGGTGAGCCTCTTTTCCTGCTATCTGCAGGGAAATTGAGGCTGCCCTCCACCCTGATGGTCCTCCCCGCTGTTTGCGTCCTCTTAGCAAGGCACAAGATATGCCGACCCAGTCAAGCGCAGGAGATCTGGTGAAGGAGCGATTACAAGCGTGGTTAAGAAACAATGAACTGTGAGTTAAAATGAGCGAACCTTTTGAGCGATTGGAATCCTGCTGAGAGGGACGCCTCTCGGACATATTTGCATAAGCAGAGGAGGGAGGAGTGAGAGTGAGAGAGAGAGAGAGAGAGAGAGAGAGAGAGAGAGAGAGAGAGAATCTCTGACGCATTTAGATAAGCAGAGGAGGGAGGAGGGAGAGAGAGAAAGAGACAATTGTAACTGGATACTTGGAAGCGAAAAGCTGTGGGAGATATCCATGAGTATTTAAGCGACTAAACAGCATGTAAGCAATTTTCAGAGCCGGGGAGAAAACGATTTTATATTGGAATTGAAGTGTAAAAATGGCGGACACTCCAAAAAAGTCAGCGAAAACAACTCCGAGAAGAAGGGAAGTGAAAGTTATAGAACTCATAGCAGAAGCCACCAAGCTGATTCTTGAGCAACTTGTTGGTATTAACCATCAGCTTGCCAAAATAAAACAACAACTCGTGTCCCGGCAGCTGAAGTTGGCAACAACAGCAGAAAAGATGGAACAGAGGGCTGTCAAAGCAAAAGAGATGGACACTAAAACTAACAGCGATCTCAAAGAGATAAGGAGAGAAAGCATGAGAGAAACAGAAAATATTTACAAGGACTTAACTCCTTCCCGGCAGATGTTTTTAGAAAGTGTCATCTTAAATTCGGCTGATAGAAAAGAGCTTGAACCTGACCTCAAGATCAAGAAGCCTGGGAGATGCCACTGGGTCCCGAGGATGAGACCAAGAAGGAAGAGGCTTAAGATTGGCGGTGTTATCCCTTTGAAGACAGAGGAGGGTTGCAGAATTTCGAGTGAACGTCTAAGAAGCCATCAAGACTTTAGAGAGAATTAGCATAGATGTAAAGGCAGAAGGACTCTGAAAATTGCCCTTACGAAGAGAGCTGGAGGAGATGCTCTGGAAATCTTCTCATAACAAGTAATAAACTAACACATAAGCTTAGAAAGACAGAATCTCACAAAGTATATTGTTTATTAACAGGGTTTTTTTTCATTACTAACTGCAGTCTAACAGGGTAATGATCCCCTACTCTTGGGTTTTTAGTTTAGTGTGGGTTACTTTTCTTTCTCCTTAGTTGTAGCTTCCCTTCCCTTCCTTTCTTTGTACTTTATGTAGTATTATAAAAAAATAAAAAAATCCCCTTTGGGGGTCTTTAAAAAAAGACTTGAAGAAAACCAGATCTTATCTTACTAAGGGCTTGGTTTTTGGGTGGGTTTTTTGTGTGTGTGTGTGTATGTAGAATTAAGACATGGATGCTGAGTTCTAATAAAGCAGCCAGGCTGAAAATGTTCTTTTCAATGCTCTCCTTGGCACTGGGGAAGGACATCTTCCTGGACAGCTTTATATTATTTCAAGCAATTATTTGCCCCAGCTGGAACCAAAAAAAACATGGAGCAAATAAGTGTTCACTTTCTTTGGCACTTTATTGACTCCACTTCTGCAGATTCTCTCTTCTCATTCAAGTCATTCCCAGTTAAGTTTCTAGCACAGAAGATATTTCACAGCATGATAAACATGGTGCCATTACATGTTTCCAGCACAATTACTGTTGTTCTGAAGCATGAGTATTGCTCTACAGTTGTTTTACCGGCACTTAGCAGGGTGAGGGAAACTGCAAGATGTCCCTGAGCATTTATGTAGTTCTGTTGTGTGCAGTGGACAACTTAACCTCCCTTTACTGTTTTCTCTTTTCTATGAGATTTGTTGACATTGACATGGCTTGGCAAATTTTCTTATTTTCCTCCTTAAATGATCTTGGCTGAAGAAAAGAAGAAAGTGCAGCGAACCATCACACTGAAAATGGGAATTTGATTAAGGAAGCATGAATGTTCTTTAAAAAGTGCATGAATGAAAATGGTATGCACCTTAGCAGCACCAGCTGTATGACAGAGATAGGTCTTGGGGACAATAGTCTGAACTAGCTACTAGTTAGCACTATTTGACATTCAGTACACAGAAGTTCTGCTTTGGTTGGAGACACAGAGACTCATGACAAATAATCATTTGCAGCCTGAAATTCAGGAGGAGCAACTGCTACACTGGCCTTCCTAAATGATACCCCTGAGTGCACTTCTTGCAGGTGAAGTAGACTGTTGCTTGTGAAGAAGGAGGAGAAGGAGGAGGAGATTGGATTTATACCCCGCCCTTCACTACCCCAAGGAGTCTCAGAGCAGCTTACAAACTCCTTTCCCTTCCCCTCCCCACAACAGTAGGGTTGCCAAATGTATCTTATCTGGTGGCGGGGGGCTCCCGGACGGCGATCCCGAGCACGCGCGAGCCGCATGCACGTCAGCCGGATGTGATGTGTGACGCTGGGCATGCTGGGGGCGGGGCCACAGCCATTGAGGGGAAAACTCTATGTTTTCCCCTCAAATGGCTGTGGCCCCACCCCCAGCATGCCCAGCGTCACATGTCACATCCAGCTGACGTGGACGCTGGGGTGGGTTTTCCCCCGGGGCCCGATTCCGCGGCATCGGAAATCGGGCCTCCAAAGTGGGGGGAAATCTGCCCCCCGGGGGGATTTGGCAGCCCTACACAACAGACACCCTGTGAGGTAGGTGGGGCTAAGAGAGCTCTGACAGAAACTGCTCTTTTTCAAGAAGAGCTCTTATCAGAACTATGGCTTGCCCAAGGTCATCCAGCCAGGTGCAAGTGGAGGAGTGGGGAATCAAACCCGGTTCTCCCAGATTAGAGTCTGTGTACTTAACCACTACACCAAACTGGCTCTCTTGTGAACCAGTCACTCCCTAATTCTTCCAGAATAATGCAACAAGCTCTGCACAGATATACAAAGTACAATCAAACTGGATAGGCACTCTGCAGCAGCTGGTCTGCCCAAGGCACTAGACCTCACGCTTTGGAGGGCCCACCTGCACCATCATCTAGGAAGCAGGAGTGGAAGAGCTTTATGCCCAGAGATCAGTTTTGCAGACTGAACTGCAATTTATCATGGGATAGATCCAAAGATGATAAAATCTTTTAACTGGGCATCTCTTTCAATGAAGTGCCACTCAGATTTCAGTAGTATATATAGAGAAACAATAGATGTGCATAGTTACCATATCCCTGCAACACCAGTGGGCTTTGAAGGATTCCCGATGGTGCAGCTGGACCCCTTCCTGTCTTGCCCTGACTTAGCCACAGTGATCCAACAGTCACCTCCAGACTTGACTACTGTAACTTGTTATTTGCAGGGCTACCCTTGAGACTGAACCAGAAACTTCAGCTGGTCCAGAATGCAGCAGCAACAGTTCTTACTGGAGCTCCAGTTAGAGCACATATCCAGCTGGTGCTCTGCCAGCTGTGGCTCCAGATTGTATTACGGGTCCAGTTCGAGGTGTTGGTTTTAACCTTTAAAGCCCTACATGGTCTGGGACCAGCATACCTTTGAGACCGCCTCTCCTGGTATACCACCCCCCAAGAGCATTACACTCACAGGATAAAGACCTTCTAGTGGTTCCTGGACCAAGAAAAATATGATTAGTCTTGATGAAAGCCAGGGCCTTTTCAGCCCTGGCCCCAGCCTGGTGGAATGCTCTTCCAGCTGAGATCCAGGCCCTGCGGGACCTTTTACAAATCCTCAGGTCCTGCAAAATAGAATTGTTCCACCAGGCCCATGGTTGAGGCTTATGACTGAGGGACAAAAATTAGATTATGTTATTATGCCATCTGACTGTTGCTGACTGATGTGTAAACTGTTTTGATTGATTGATTATTGTTTTTATTAATATGTTAGGGTTGCCAGGTCTGGGTTGTAAAATACCTGGAGACTTTGGGGGTGGATCCAGGAGAGGGTGGGGTTTGGGGAGGGGAGGGGCTTCAGCATGGTACAATGCCAAAGAGTCCCCTTCAGAGCAGCCATTTTCTTCAGGGGAGCTGATCTCTCTCAGCTGGAGATCAGTTGTAAAAGTGGGAGATCTCCAGGCCCCACCTGGAGGCTGGCAACCATGTGTTGTTACTCACCCTGAGGCCTACAGTAGCAGGTGAGGATGAGTCAAAAATCTAATAAAATAAAAATAAATATAGAGCCTTCATCCATATGTATTATCCCATTCTTGTCTTGACTGGTCCTGACTGCTGTGCCTCGCAATACAGCTGTGGGTGGCAGCTTTAAGTAGAGAACCGGGGGCCTAAAAAGTGGGCTCCCCCAAGGTGCTTGCCTCCAGCAGTGACTCATTTAGCTAAAAAGGTAATAAATAAACACTGCAATGTGAAGCATATTTACTCAGAAGAAAGTCCCATTTTATGCAAAAAATCTTACTCCCAGGTAAGTGTTCTTAGGATTGCAGCCAAAAACACTCACCCTAACTGGTGCAGTCGAAGCACCTGGCTCTTTCTCTGCTCTTATTTTATTGTATGGCACAGTTACACACAGGAAGCATATAAGAATATAAAATATGTAACCAAGTTGATACAGCAGATATGCAGACCGATTGGACAATCCTCCTAAATACTACTATCCACTCAATTGCAGCTGGGGAGAGATCAAAGAGCTTGCTTCCTCATGGTGCACCCTGGATGATGCTAAAGAGCCAGAACTTCTGGCTGCCAGACAGTCCTAGGATCTCCTGGCTACACTACAGAGTACACACATGGAAATGTTCCTCTGCCTCACCACTATCCTGTTCTTCCCATCTACACATCCTCTACACAGTGGGGAACCACTGTGCCCAGCACATGTAACTGTATGACTGTTGCTGCTCGGTAGATGTGTTCCACACATACATCCAATAACATATGAGTGGCACAATCAGCTCCAACAGCTGCCCCAGATGTTTGGAGCAGACTGAATTCAGGGATGTGGAGACAGCTGGAGCTCAGTAACACATGCATGAACACTGGCATAATGATCACAGCATCTAATAGTGACTTGAACACAGAATGACCAGCCACAGAAAGAAAAATGCTGGTATTCCATCACCTCTAGCACAATACTTTGTACTGATTCAGTTCATGGATTCAGTGGAGACTCACCAAGCTTAATCAAGTAATGAGCATGTATATGTAACCAGCAAAAATTTAACATGTAGACACTCAAACATAAAACTTCATATTTGCATTAGCTCTTGATTAATATACAATTATAGTACAAAGTCTAAAATGTCTAATTATACCTCTTAGAATGTACCCCTCTCTCTCTCTCTCTCTCTCTCTCTCTCTCTCTCTCTCTCTCTCTGGGGTACATTCTAAGAGGTATAATTAGTTAGAATTGAAGGATATTGGAATTTCTCCAACAGCAAATCTTGGATGTTTCAGAGCCAGTGTTAATCTCCTCCAGTCCTTCATGTGATATGCAAGGTCATTTGGTTTATGAAACAGAAAATGTATGCTAAAAATAAATATTTTCCTTTTGGAATAGAATACAAACTGATAATCTGTGTGACATTCTTGACACTTGGGTACGCAAAGCAGCAAATGCCATCTATTTTTAAGGAGAAGTGTTTAAGAAGTTTTATAAAATAAATATTTGTTTTCAGATTTTCACAGTTTACTGGAGCATGAGAAATGGATTTCTGCTGGTATCATTGACACCCTGATCTGGAAAAAAACAACAGCTGCCTTATACCCATTTAAATCACTTTGCCTTTCAGCTTCACTCCTTTGTATTTATAAAGCCTTTAGAATTCTTATCTGACAACAAAAACATTGGATGACAAGCTCCCTTCTACTCAAGGCTGTATCCTGGTTTCACTGCAACCCCTGAAATTGCCCAATATTCAAGATCATTGGATCAGAGCCAAACCTTGACCAATTGCCTTACAAATTTCCATTTTGCCCTTAGTTGGCGCAAGGCTGTGAACATTCTAAGGTTCCCAGCCACTCCAAGAGGGATTAGGGGATGCAGCCAGACAGGAAAAACTTTCGAGCAGATATACATTTCATTTATATGGTTATCTATTAAGTTATGATGGCCAGACTAGAACTATAAGCTAGTGATTTGACTTAAGTAATCTACTGACCAAGTATCATGGCAGAATCAGAATTGTAACAAAATTATTCCCAACAAAAGGTTTGACATGGTCAAAAAGTACTCCATGAGTGACATGGTGAATAAAATAATGATAAGTTAATTAATTATGTATAATAATAGAAGTGGTAATCCCCTCAATGGTTTACCATACCAATGGGCTTCATGAAGATTTTGTATGTCAATTGCTGTATTCTTTTCACAGATCCATTTGAAAGAAATGAATGAACTTTGTACAGTTTTAGTGATTGATAAGCATGGATTAGAGGGCTCCCAGAGCGCATAACTTTTCAAGTGACAGAAGTGGCTGTGCTACTGAAAAACAAGTAGTCGATGATTGAAAAGCTCCCTTCCTTTTAAAAAGTGGAGCATATCAATGCAAGCATTTCTGTACTTGCCTCTGATAAAAACAGCATGATTAATGGCAGAATGCAGAGTGAAATCATGTGTGCGAGAGAGAATGATATACAGATTACAAATAATAAATCAAAAGAGCCTGCTTTTGAAGATCTGCCACATACAGTGAATCCAGGGATGCCCATATATCCATTAATGGATTTCTGCATGACAACACAATGCTATTGAAACTACATTACACATTTTTAGACCTAGCTGTTCATCTTCATTTTGGAAAAACTGGAGACATTCACTTCGCCAGCTCTGTTTAGGTATTGTTTCTCACATACTAATTTCTCATACAACAACAGACCCCTTGGAGTAGTGCACACAAAATGGCCACAGCTTGGAGGCAGCTTTAAATTTCTCCGCTTGGGAGCTGCCGTATGTCTGTTACAGCCCACTACTGAGATCAGAATTTTTACTCATGCAGCCGTAAACTCTCAGAACGCAAAAGAGGACCACGTACACAATTGCCTTCCTGCCACACTCCTGCTGCACTAGGTAATCTACATCACAAGAGAATAGTTGCATTGTAATAACATGTGTGAAGACAGGGGATGTTCCAGGTTTTTGTGGGATCTGGTAAGGGGCTTCTGTGAGTCCTTTTCAGGCCCTTCCCTCATGGGCTTCCCCCAGGGACATAGTGGCAATGAGCTACTGAGAGGCAGTGGATACTACTTCTCCTCCTCCTAGGATTGTCACCTCCTACTTGGGAAATACCTGCAGATCTTGGGGCTGGAGCCTAAGAAGGAAAGAGGAGAGGCCCCAGTGGGGCATAATTTCAGAGAGTCCACCCTCCAAAGCAGCCACTTTCTCCAGGGGAACTGATCTCTGTCAACTGGAGATCAGTTTTATTCCTGGGAGATCTCAAGCTTCCTCCTGGAGGTTGGCAGCCCTACCTTCTCTGCACCTCTGACAAAGAACAGAAAGCCACCATCCATATAACAGAGGTCTTTTCTAGCTAAGAGTGGTCGGCTGGGATGAGATCAAATGTCATAAGGTCGCAGGTTCAATTTGAATGTACATTTTAAAAAATCTCATTTCTCCCTTGTGAAAAGGAATCCATTATCTTTATCTTGGTGTGATTTTGTTTCTCTGCACCAAACCGTTTCCATCAAAATCATATATAAATCGAACATTCATTAAGCAAAAAGGATGTGAACATACAAGTGGCAAGAACATTATGCTACATATGGCATATGAAATGCCATAAAGCACTGTAAAAAGTCCTAAAAGAAACTAAAAGAATCAACAATGACAGCAGCAAAATGAGGCAGGTCAAAACTGCTGACAATGACAACACACAAAAGCAAAACCATAGCCCCATCAGCTCAGCCTTAGTGGTAGGAAACTGCTATTACATGGGGAGGAGCACTTAGGGTTGCCAGATCTAGGCTGGGAAATTCCTAGAGATTTTGGGGGTGGACTGGGGAGGGACTTCAATGTGGTATAATGCCATAGAGTTCACCCTCCAAAGCAGCCATTTTCTCCAGGGGAACTGACTTCTATCATCTGGAGATCAGTTGTATTTCCAGGAGATCACCAGGCTCCACCTGGAGGCTGGGCATCCTAGAAGTGCTCCAAGAGTCATTTCCATCTTTTGAGGCATGTCTGTATAACCTTTGAGACACCATGCTGAATGAAGCACCCCAGCCATGCGCTGTGACTGAAGAGGTACTTGACAAGCCCCCGTCCCTGTTTCTGGAATCCCATGCAAACTGAGAAAAATAGGAAGCTTATCACCAGTCTGGCAAGCTACAGTCCTTAGATGGGAAATTGCATGCAGCTTAACAAGTCACAAGGTGCCCACTCTTGTGTCAAAGACAGTCCTAAGTACAGTTATATCCTTCTAAGAGTACTGATTTCACTGGGCTTAGACAGCTGTAAGTCTGTTTAGGATTGTACTCAAAATAGCCCTATGAGGTAGGTTTGGCTGAGGATGTCTGACTGTCCCAAGGTCACCCAGCAACAAGCCTGTTGCTATTGTGGGGCATCTTGGGGCATGCCCCCCTGACTTCCTGCCAAGGCCCCCTGACTTCACATCCAGCCCAGGCCCCCCAACTTCCAATTTTTCATTTTATTTGTGGTGCTTCCTTGGGAGTGTGTAGGGTGCCCCCCAACTTATTTAAAGGTGCCCTGAATTTAGAAATCCTGGCTACAGGCCTGCCCAGCAAGCTTGCGCTGCAGAGTGGGGATTCAAACCTGGGTCTCCCAGAATCTAGTATACGATACCACATTGTCTCTGTCTAGGGTTGGTCAGTCCCCAGGTCCCAGCAGGGGCTCCCCCACTTCTGCCCACTGCTGTCCAGCTGTCCAGTGGGGGAAACCCCACCCCAAAAAGCCACGTCCAGGCACAACATCCCTGATGCAATGACGTCACCCAGAAGTGATGTCATTGGCAGGAACAGAAGCACAACATAGAAGATATAAAGTGTTGTGTAATTTATAGACATCAAGAGCCATCTTTACATGTAAATGTAAGTAAACTAGTTAAACTCACACTGTTGTCTCGAGTCTTCATTTGGGTACTGGTGCAAATAGTTTTTTAGAACACATCAAGAAGGAGAAGCCAAATAAGATAAGCAATAGTAGTAAAGTCTTCACAATACCCTTTTTCTTCCCCACAGTCCCCAAAAGACAATTTTAGATTTAGGTGCCAGAAGTGTGTATGCTTTTATTGGCACAAATAATATAACTGCTAAAACAATTTTTTGGGGGGGCATTTCAGTATTCAGGATGCACAATGATGCTACGATATCAACCTCTCAAATGAAACAGACACTGCTGTGTCAGCAGCATGTTGGCACATCTGACAAGTAATAATCACCAACAACAGGCACAAATTAAATGCACATCACAACCTGTACACAACTAGGACACAGGCATCACTTGTAGTAAATAGTTTCAGGTGAAGAGTGAGTAGAAGGTAGAAATGAGTGAGGAAAAAGAATGAGGAAAAAGACAAAAGCATGACACTTTTCTGTGCTGTGGAAATGCCACTGATCCAATACCCTTCACATGAAAATCCCAAGACATTGGCCTGAAAAAGCAGCAGTTTTAGAAATGGGGCGGTGATGTCAGGGGGTGTGGCCTTCTGTCACTTCCGGTGATGTCAGGAAGCGTGGCATATGCAAATAAGTTATGCTAATGAGTTATGCTAATGAGCTCCGGCAGCTCTTTTTCTACAACAAGACCCCTGGAAATGGGGATGGGAATCACCAGAAACAATGTGCAGAATGGGCATGTATTTAGTTTTATTTTTCTTTTCCTCCCCCCTCATGAGACTGACTTCTGATTAAACCAGCTGTTACAGTAAGAACAACATTCCTGTAGCATCGACACTTACCACAAACATAAGAAAATACAGCAAGTTGAAAGAACTGATGGAGTCTGGTCATTAACCTCAGGCACCCCAAATGCAAAACTCCTGGTATATCCCAGTCCCAAGTATATACATCACTTCTCACACTTCGTAGCAACTGTATATTATGAGGGGAATTAAAACTGTTCATCTCCATACTCCACCTGGAACCTAGGGTCTGTATTCTGCAAGTCCGAATTCTGCCTATGCATCTCCACCCTTCTCATGCCACTCCATCTTTTTATCCAAGATTTCAGACAAGGAGAGAATAACTTTGGATAAAACACCAGAAAGCCATGAGAAGGCTGAAGATGGATAGACACAGGCATGCAGCTACACGATGCTGCTGTCAGCTGTTACACATTGCAACTTTTCCCCAATGTGACCAGGGAAACAAAGTTGGTGTATGTTCCTGACTGAAGGCCCATGAAGTCTATCATTACAGTACCCTAGAGCTTTTTAACAGTCTAACACTCATATCTATTTACATGGTTGTTTCCTTGGAATTTATTTCCAAGTAAATAGAAGACTATGAGGAGAGATTAATCTCTGTATTAAAGAAACCTCTGGAAATAAATATGAGTATATCCTATGTCCTTGTCTGGACATCACTGTCGTTCCCTGGCAATACCTCTGAGCCACAAAAACAGAAATTATATTCCAAAATCTGGAGAGAAAAAAACCACACTAAAATATACTGTTACCTTGCTCAATATGAAGGAGGAAACATTATGTTATTTCAGAAGACAGTGCTACTTCCTATTTTACTGGACTTGCTATATATCATGTGGAGATACTATTTAGCATCACTAACAACTTGTGTCAGAGTACAAGATACGATTATGCATGACCCAAACTGTCCAAGCTAAATCCACCTAGGGTTGCCAGCCCCCAGGTCCAGGGGAAGCCCCCCCATCTGTATACCAGGGAGCCAAGGCAGGATGGGGGTGAAGAGGGTGCTAGGGGGCAACTTGGTCAATGGCCTCCTGAAGGCCCAGATTCCAGGCATCAGTGAGTTCATTAAGAGAGGTGCTGACACAGCCAGAAAAATTCTGCATAGCATTCTGGAATCCAGCTGGATCCATGAGTCTCCATGGGTGAGCACAAATAAGCTCCCCACCCCTGTAGAGGGAGGAGGCATATCTCAAACTGACCGTCCCAAGATAATGATCAGTCCATGGCAATGGGTCACAAAGAACCACTGAATCCAAATAAATTTCTGCACAAAAGATCAGATTCAGTGTGAGACCTGATGGGGGGGAGGAGCAATACAACTTGGGAGAGTCCTAATGATGCCATGGTAATCTTGAAGTCTTAGGAGGTACCAGACAAGGCAGTGCCGGCATGGACATTGAAGTACCCCAAAAACTATCAGTTTGGGGAAATGCATGGCCCACTCTGCCCCCACCTCAACCACCCTCAGCAGGGAGTCAGCTGGTAATCTAGGTAGATGGTAAACCAGCAAGATTCCCACCCTCTCCCTGGCACCCCACGCCAGGCCTACACATTCAGTGCCAGCGATGTTTGGTGCAAGAAGCCTTTTGAAGGAGTTATTTGAGGTGAGGTGGACGAAAAAAGAACACACAGGAATAAAACAATTTACTGCTATCTTGATTTGTACATATTCATTATCAAATGCTACAAAATGATAATAGATTCCATGCAATTTCAACAATGATGAATGTGTACAGTTTCAAAACGTTTCCATTAAAAGGAGTTTCCATTCCTGTGCCACATGGGAAACAGTTTGTTTTCAAGCATGTGAGTGTGCAGCATATGTTTAGTAGTATCATCAGTACAGTGAAACATAAACACACCTGTTAATGTCTGATCCACCAAATTGGTTGCCATGAACGTCACAGATGGTGAAGAGATAGCCGCTACCCTGGTGACTTGAGTTGGCATCCGGGAACTCATGCGTGTATCCATTCTAGAAGGAGCACCTGCAAGTAATCCATGAGAAATACATTACTGTTTACACTACATAAAGAACAAGTGCTGATTTTCAGAGCCGATATTGTTTCCGAAGGCTTTAGGCATCATAAGTTGCTGTTGCAATTTTTTTAGCAAATGTTTAATAAAGCATAAAAGTGTTCACCAAAATACTTAAAAATATTATGATTATTCTTTTCACTGTTATGTTAACATCCAACCACCATTTTTAGCTGGATGGAATGCAAATCATATAACATTTGGCATAAAATGTTAATGATTGTCCACACCAGTGGGACACCTACTTCTCTATTGTAAACTAACCTGGTGGATTATCTGAGCATCCTTACTTAACTGGTCCTAGTTAACACATTGTGGTCTTTGTCAAATTGTGAGGCAAGACTAGTCACCAATTTGTCATTCCCCCCATTGCTACCACCACCACCACTCTGGGTAAAATCCTTCCCCCTGTCTCTTTCACATGGGTCGTCCATAGCCAACCTCACAGACGTATTGCCCTATAGTGAGCACCAAGCAGCCAGGCAGGTGGGTGAGGACTTGTGCAGACTTTCTCAAGTTAAACAAAGTTTATTTCTACAACGCACAGACTCAGGTATTGCAAAGGACAGGGTATTGCAAAGGTACACTAATAAAATAAAACAAAAGGGCAGTTTTTATTTTTTGCATCATTCTTCTCTGTCATCCTTCATGGTAAACAATGCAAATAAATAACTGAATGGTTGCCATTCATTCCTATGGTAAAGATGAAATGGAGACACAGCCATTGATATTTGATAGCCCAATTACCACAGATAGGGATATCACAGAGGAGGGGTCAAAATATTTCAGAAAGTCAGCTGGTGGTAAGAAGTTTCCTGCTGGTTGGGCCCACCCTCCTGCCTTTGATCCCTGAACCTGCAGGAGAAATATCAGGCCATAAAGGCTGTCCAGTGACGTGTGATGTCACACTTGGGTTTTTACCTGGATATGATGTCACATGACATCATCCTTTGCTCCATGTCCAAAGCTTCTAATGATGCCAGGTAAAGGCCTGGCATCCCTAGATTCAGGGGTGTTGGGCCTGGGAAAATGCATATCTGAATCTTCTCTCCTCAAATCCAGGAACTGGTTTCAGCTACTACAGTGATAAGTCCTGGGTGGACAAGCCAGTCCAATTGTGAATGACTGCTTTAGCACAATATACAGCAATCTGTGGAAGCAGCCCCTAGTAGACCTCATCCTACCATGGAGATAAGTGAGTTAGTAAGCTTTTCTGACTCAATTTTTGAACCCCAGGAGCAAAGCCGGTCAATCCAACTCCACATATATATTTTTTGGACTCCATATGTGGGAAGTACTGTTTGAATCAGTTCTGAGAAAGAACAAGTTGGAAGAGGGGAAAGATTCTCTGATAACTTTTTTGTAGCAGTTTGGATGAATGGAAACTGACAAAAATATGCATGTTCCTCCCTTATCCCAGCCCCTAACCTGTGACTTGGTCAGGGCTCTTTATAGGCATTATTAGTTGGCATCTACTGGCCAATATTTATTGCTTTTTTTCATTGAGCACATTTTAGAGTTGCCATTTTAATGCATTTTCCCCTTGTATTACCAATTACATTTTCACAAAGAAAGACTGGAATGCAGGCTGTAAACCAGCATTATATCTAGTTTCTAAGCGCTGAAGGAGGATTGTTTTTAAAAGACCATAAATCATTTTAATAATACTTAGCATTTTTAAGACTCCTTTTTTATGGCTGTAGAAGTGGCAAAAAATCCCCATAAAGCCCACAAATGTGATAAAGATATGCAGGGCTACAAAAGAAATTGCTGATATACAGTTGGAAAATTGTAGAGCAATCCAGTGGGAAAATGTCAGAAAGTGGATGTACAGGAAGCCTTCCTTGCCAGCTTCTTGCTCCGTCCCCGTCCCTCTTTGCAGCCCCCCATACAGAAAAAGAAGGAGGCAGGAGGGACAGGCACAGGGAACAGTTTGGGATGACAGGAAAGTGCCGCTTGCCCTGTGCCGCCCTCTTTGGAGCTCTTTCTGCAGCCTGGCACAGGGCCCCTCCCCTCGAGTGATCCCGCTCCCCCTCATACATTTGCAGCTCGCTCCCTCAGTCCGCCTGCTGTGGCTCCAGCATCCACCCCCATCCTCACCTAGTGGGCAAAAAAACCTGGGGCTGTCACTGACTATAATCCCACTAAAACAAAAACACAGAAGGTACCAATCAACTCACAGAGAGAGCCAGCCACCTCAAAGACCACCTAGCCTCACACCAACCCTGTGAAATAGGCACAAGTAGACCAGGGAGTTTTTAAAGGCCTGGGGTAACAATATCAGTGTAGCCCATGTGCTCCTGATCAGGTTGAAGGGTGGAGCCTAGAACATCAAAAGGCAAAGATCTATGTCAGAAATTTGTGCCAATAATATTAATTGCAGTTTCAGAAAGTTAATTTACATTACATATGAAAAATGGGATAAGAAGGTTAAACCCAACTGCTATTAATTCCCCCCAGTGACTATTCCTGATCTTTAGAACAGCTGTATGGGGCTGCCAGTTAGCTTGTAAAAAAATAACCATGGGAGATCTTAATCAAGATTTAACATGTTTTATCTAGCTTGGTCCTAAGGGGGATTCAAATTCAGTATTCCATGGTATAACTGGAAGGTTTGCCAGGTCCCTCTGGGCAGCTGGTGGGGGGGGGAGTGGGCTTTCTGGGAGCAGGGAGTCTCACCCGATGTTTCAGTGATGTCCCCAATGTGACTTCCAACGTGACCTGGAAATGACATAGACACGTCATGGCAACTCTTTGGTTTTTTTGGGTGAAATTCTATGGTAGAATTAGCTTCTACCACAGAGGTTTTGCCCAAACATGAGACCATTTCCCCAGTGTTTTCGACATGCCTATGTCACTTCTGGGTCATGATGAAGTCATGTTGGGGACATTGCTAAAACATTGGGTGAGACTCCTTATTTTTGCATTAAGTCTCCCCCACTGGCCAGCTGATCGGCAGTGGAGAGGTGGGGCTTGGGAGCGGGGGACCCCCCACCCCCACTGGAGGGGTCTGGCATCCCTAATAACTATAGACACCACCCATTCCATGCATTCAGTTAACACATGGAAGGTCATGTGTAGAGAGCTTAAGTATGCACTGAACATAGCTTGCACATGTATTCACTGTAATGTGAACAGGCTCACATTAAAACCTGCATACAGTGTACACTTAAGACTCGATGCATTCACTGAATATGGGGAGGAATATCAGGCATCTCCTGCCCTCACACAATCACTGGGTAGTCTGCACAATGCAAGTACATGGAGGAAGTGTCCACACTTATGCATCCTCTCTGTGATTGGGAGTGATACTTTCTCAATGCTGCTGATCATGGGGAGGGAGCATATTCACAGACACTTTCTCTGTGCACAGGTGCCATGCTTAGGAGGTAGTGGTCACATGGAGGCAGGAGGTGGGCACAGTGTCCTTGTACCTGCTCTTGGTCTCTGTGCATTCAGTCAGTGCATGGAGGGGTGATGTCTACAGGGCTTTTATTTTTCTTTACATATGTGTTAAATGATTCCCATGTTGTATAAAAAAGCATGTACCGCTGCACATTTATCTAGCTACTGGTCTCCAGTTTCACTTGTAACATGAATGCATGTTTGTTCTTTCTTACAAACCAGATGTACACAGGTCCATGTGGGATGCATGTGTATTCACTGTAAACTGAACAAGGCTACATACAATGTACCACCAGACTGCAAGAAAGAGTGAGCAGTGTCTTATCTAATAAGAACTGCACAGTGCACCTAGTTGGTGGATAACAAAAAAAATCTTATAGCCACAAGCCTAGACAGGACTGCCAAGATTCACCATGGTCCCTCTGGCCAAACATTGCCTGTGTCCCACACACTATCCAGACTCAACCAAAATATGGGACCAAAACAAATCACATAACTCTCCCAGCTTCATGGGCCCCAGGGGTGACCAGGGTTCCCACTATGTTGCTCTCTCACATCCTCCCAGCAGCCCTAGGTCCAGATCTCCCCACAGAATGTGGTTTGTAAAACTTGGCATTCCAACACAGAAAAGGTGCTCCAAACAATAAGTAGGGTAGAAGCACTCTAATACCCATGACCAGCAGGGAGGCAACAGGGCTAGAACCCACTATGGTTGCTCAGTCCTTCCAAGCAATCAGCAGGGCATGGGGGGACTTACAAGGAGAGAGAGAAAGCCCTCATTGCAGGCACTGCACAGGAAATGACTTCATCACACCAGAAACATCTGGGTGATGCTCTGTTATCTGGGCAAAAATTCTATGGCAAAACCACCTTTTACTATAGAGTTTTTATCCAAATATCAAAATGTTACCTGGATGTCACTGCTGTGATGATATCACTTCCTGTGCAATGCAGGCAATGAGGCCTAGGCCTTCTCTTTTCTCCTGGTAAGTCCCTCCCATTGGCCAGCTGATTGGTGGCTGGGGGTAGGTTCTGATGGTGGGAGATCCCTGCCTCCACTGGGGGTCTGGCAATTATAAAACACACTGACCAGACCATCTTACTAAACACACAGCCAGGGGAGAGCACAGAAGGCAGACTAACAACAGGGCCCTTATCAGCTCCCAATGGGACCAGTTTATGATATGCTCTTTACACTAGAAGCTATGACCTCCCCATCATACATGCTTGTTTGTTCTGCAGAAGAAAATGCCATGAACAACACACCAGCTCCTCCCACCCAATACTCTCTTTCCTTCTACTATGTCTGAAGACATCTGAACTGAATTTCAAGTAGGGGCGGGAGCATTACAAGGTTGGATCCAGTACCCTGCTTTCTCAAGGAATTCCAATCTTCCACACTTTCCCCTCTTCCCAGCAGTCCTTTCTCAGCCCAAGAAAGTTGAATCCCTGAAGCAGGACCTGAATTGAGGATTAGCCACGCAGGTCAGTGGAGAGCACTGTGGAAGGGGCGTGGCGTAAAGTCACTCCCTTCTACTCTTCTGTCAGTGAAGTGGTCCTCAAATTGGGGCTGATATCCCAAAGTGAAATCCCAAATGCTCTTGCAAGTGGGTTGTGAGGCCAGTAAGGAGAAGCAGGAACTGGGAGAGGAAGCTCCATGGCAAATTTGGGTTTGCTTCAGCATAATGTGTGAAATGACCATAAAATAAGCCTGTTGCTCAGTAGTACTATACCTTTAAGCATGAAAAAACAAAGTATAAACTTGTTCAGTGTTAACTGATATGAAATTCCTCCATTTTATGTTGGGGAAAGCAGCATGGAATTACTTTGCAAGTATGTCTTAAAACTTCAGCAATGGGTCCCACTTGAAAAAAATTGAGAACCACCAAACTAAGCACTTTCCATTTATTAACCTGGAGGAACACAGCTTGGACTTACAAGGAGAGAGAGAAAGCCCTCATTGCAGGCACTGCACAGGAAATGACTTCATCACACCAGCAACATCTGGGTGATGCTCTGTTATCTGGGCAAAAATTCTATGGCAAAACCACCTTCTACTATAGAGTTTTTATCCAAATATCAAAATGTTACCTGGATGTCACTGCTGTGATGATATCACTTCCTGTGCAATGCAGGCAATGAGGCCTAGGCCTTCTCTTTTCTCCTGGTAAGTCCCTCCCATTGGCCAGCTGATTGGTGGCTGGGGGTAGGTTCTGATGGTGGGAGATCCCTGCCTCCACTGGGGGTCTGGCAATTATAAAACACACTGACCAGACCATCTTACTAAACACACAGCCAGGGGAGAGCACAGAAGGCAGACTAACAACAGGGCCCTTATCAGCTCCCAATGGAACCAGTTTATGATATGCTCTTTACACTAGAAGCTATGACCTCCCCATCATACATGCTTTTTTTTTCTGCAGAAGAAAATGCCATGAACAACACACCAGCTCCTCCCACCCAATACTCTCTTTCCTGGTTCACATGGTGAGAAGCCATTTCTCTCCCTTCTACTATGTCTGAAGACATCTGAACTGAATTTCAAGTAGGGGCGGGAGCATTACAAGGTTGGATCCAGTACCCTGCTTTCTCAAGGAATTCCAATCTTCCACACTTTCCCCTCTTCCCAGCAGTCCTTTCTCAGCCCAAGAAAGTTGAATCCCTGAAGCAGGACCTGAATTGAGGATTAGCCACGCAGGTCAGTGGAGAGCACTGTGGAAGGGGCGTGGCGTAAAGTCACTCCCTTCTACTCTTCTGTCAGTGAAGTGGTCCTCAAATTGGGGCTGATATCCCAAAGTGAAATCCCAAATGCTCTTGCAAGTGGGTTGTGAGGCCAGTAAGGAGAAGCAGGAACTGGGAGAGGAAGCTCTATGGCAAATTTGGGTTTGCTTCAGCATAATGTGTGAAATGACCATAAAATAAGGCTGTTGCTCAGTAGTACTATACCTTTAAGCATGAAAAAACAAAGTATAAACTTGTTCAGTGTTAACTGATCTGAAATTCCTCCATTTTATGTTGGGGAAAGCAGCATGGAATTACTTTGCAAGTATGTCTTAAAACTTCAGCAATGGGCCCCACTTGAAAAAAATTGAGAACCACCAAACTAAGCACTTTCCATTTATTAACCTGGAGGAACACAGCTTGGAGCCTAGAAATCTGAAAGTAAATTGGCCTTCTTAGCCATGGACATGCACACCTTCAGGTGGGAACAAAAAAAGGAAGGAGGGGCTCCTGGCAATGGAGAGCTCATCCTTAACAGAGAGGAAAACTGTTTTTAAAGCTGACTTTTGCCCCTTTGAGCAGAAAATGGTTTTGAAGATAGCATAGTTGCAACATAGCACTATGACAATGCACATATCCAAATTATTCCCAATCTGTATTGTTCATCAGCCTTTTTTATTACCAAGCACCAGATAAGGCAGATGTAAGGGATTTAGGATGAGACCTCACATCTGGAAGACATTTACTGTGAAATGTAAGTATCTGATGTTCTTGAAATGACAGATGGAGAAGAAAGTGGTGGAAGTATAGTGGAGGAAAAGCTATGGGGACCAGCACAAGAATTCAAATGCACAATGGACTTTTCTTCTTTTTTTGTGGGCACATTTTAAATTCTTGAATACAAAGTTAGACATTCAACTGTGCTGATCACAATTTGTGGACAGCTTGCAATCTAAACATTCCAGGTGATCAAATATCTCTGCCTGCCACAATAAAGTAGGAAATACTTTATAATGCCGCTATTATACTTAAGAAACCATCAAACTGCAAGTCTCCATTGATCTTGCGACAAATTAACAAGATAAAGTAGCATTTACAATTGTATTGCCTCCTGAATCACAATATCCTCTCTTTCCTTGATTCAGTTATTACCACTAGCTTATAGAGAAAGCCTATGTACTCCAACAAGTTATCATTACTGACTTCCTCAAGAGACTGGAAACCAGAACTACTAGAGTTCTTAATCACAGTTCTGCCACTATCTACAGGAAATTGTGCCTTTACTATAGATGCTCAAACAGCTGCCAGTTTGGTCCAATTCCTGGGATCACAAGCAGGGAGCTCTTTTTTTCTTTTTTTTCTTTTTTGGGTCAAGCAGTTTGGCTGTGAGCCGTTCAAGCCTGTTCAGCAAGCTATGGTCTGCATATTCAGCAGTTCAATCAGTAGGATTTTTATGTATTTGTGTTCTCACCCAGCCTGATGGGATTTCTAATTTCCCCACTAGCCCTGTTGTTGACATGCAATACTCAGCAGCCAACTATTTAAACGGGTAAGCAAACCAGTCTCTCAGCTGGATGTTATAAATGATGCATTCGTTTAAAACATCTTACTGTGCTACCAGTGCTACTCTGCACATGCACATTTTCAAACAACCTAACTGGACTCATCATCCCTCCCTCCCCCATATCATTTAATTACCTGACCTACCATTCATGACCATGGAAGAGAATCAATTGCACCTACTGCACAGATGCAAACACAGTTGCAAGACAGAAGGAAATGGGACCTCCCACCACCACAGCTATTGCACAGCTGCAAAGCTGTTTGGTGGCTGTTCAAGCAGGATGGCAGCAAGGCAAAGATTTCTGAAGCTTGGCTCATGAGTGGCTGTGGCTGTTGAAAATGCTACGTGTGCCAGCTGAACATCTTTGCTGCAAAGTTTGTAACACTCTGACAGAAAAGGGACAGTAAGATATTCCAAAGATATTATAGATAGGACTGCATGACCACTGCTGAATGTGCATTCCTTAATATTACCCCCCCCCGAATATTTAAATTACTGCCTTTAGATGATCTTGGCCAAAGGACCGTATCTCATCAACAAAAAAATTAACAGAAAACAGAGATAATATGATTATATAAGTTTGGAGCAACAGCAAAAAATTAAGAAGATGACCAGTGTCAACAATGGAGAGTCACAATGCAATGCAAAACCAACAGGGTGCAACTATTTCAGCTAGGGTTGCCAGCCTCCAGGTGAGGCCTGGAGATCTCCCGCTTTTACAGCTGATCTCCAGCTGACAGAGGTCAGCTCCCCTGGAGAAAATGGCTGCTTTGAAGGGTGAACTCTATGGACTTGTACCATGCTGAGGCCCCTCCCCTCCCCAAACCCCACCCTCCCCTGGATCCACCCCCAAAGTCTCCAGGTATTTTCCAACCCAGACCTGGCAACCCTAATTTCAGCATTGGATAAGGACTGGGAAAAGTTGGGTTCAAATCCCTGCTTTGCTATGAAATTTAATGGGAGACCTTGGAACATCCATTATCAACCCAACCTACCTCACAGTTCTTAAGAGGAAGAGCAAGATGTGAGAGCTGCATTCCTAAGATTTCTTTCCTTGCTAATGAGTGTCTGAAGGAGCTATGCTGTTCCCCCCCCCCATGTTAATGTTCTCTTTTTGTAGAAAACCAGGCTAAAAAACCCTGTAAACATAAATAAATGCCCTCTTTTGGAGAACAGCATGAGTTTGCACCAAAGGAAAATAGCTAAAAGTTAATTGTCTCTTAAGCTTTTATTTGGAAATAAAACTTAACTTCTCAGCTTGGCATGGCTAATTAGTTAGTTAATTATCTTCTGACAGCAGAGGGCAAATTACTGTACTGCAGAGTCCTTCTATGTAACTACCTGGTCACTGGAGCCCTCGAACATTTATTTTGCCCTTTTGTGACCGCTAGCTTTCCTCTCTTTCTCTTGTACAATGATGGCAAACAAGATCTTCCAGGACTACACCTGGTCATTACAACTCTGTGTAATTGGGGAGTCATGAAGCCCACCACAGAAAGCTCTAGTTTATTGAGAGCCTCACTAAGGCACTTTATGGTCAGTGCTGCTCAGAGTATCTTCCAAGTTTCATTGTGGCCCCACAGGGAACCTTCATTGAAGTTGTGACCAGCTTATGTTAACCAGCAGATCACATCAGTTATTTCCTTCCTAGATTTCATTGTATGTAGGCCTGTTCTGGGCACTTTATGAGGGCAGTATAGAGAGAGAGAAAGAGAGGTCAGTTGTTAGCCAAGGATTATATAAAAATAAACATGGCCTTCCCACACCACCACGAGGTATTCTTTGAGATGAGATCTCCACCTGCACATTGAAACCAACAATGGCAGCATGCTTAGTGATGGGAGCCGTCTCAATGGTTTCTGCCTCCCAGAGGGAAAGGTCTCCTTTATCACTTGAGTGGGGGGGGGGCCTTTTCCTACCATGGCACTTCTGTACTATATTGTATCTAGTGACAAATAATATGTGGTAAGCTTTATTGGGCTACCATGAAAGAGAACACAATTAATGGATGAGCATACAGTCTCTCAGTGTTAAACAGAACGCTTCCCTACGATTCAGTCAAACTCCAGATATCTTGTTTCTCATTTCTTTAAACATTCTTATTTTTTTCCACAGCTGGCTACAGAGACATAAACTGTGCAGTTCTCACTGTGCAGAAAACACATTAGCTCACAGTTTGCATCTGCAGTTCATTTAAGTGTATATGTGTGTGTAAAATTTAAGATTCCCATATATTGAGAAAGTCCAACTGCTTGATTTAAATATACTTTACGCTTGCTCAATATGCTTGATTGATTTAAGGCAATCATAACCTTTCAGGAATAAATATTTGTGCACTTTAACAGTACATGCTTATAGAAAAGCAATTTCTACAATAGATTGCTTTGAAATTCAAATGCTAAATAAGCACTAAGGATTTGGCTTAATGTTATAATGTAACAGAAGCATTCAGAATGAAGTGACTAGAACCCTCAAGGGTGGAAATAATACCTAAACATAATCTATAAAAAACCTAACTATAAACCAAGCAATCAGGGTGTTTTCTATTAACTTTAGGCAAATTGTGTTGCTGTGATTACTTCCCTGCCTTTTCATATTGTTGAACTTAAATAAGATTGTCTGATAACTAACTCATATGCTTTTATGAAATCACTGCATTTCCTTTGACAATATTTAATTATGTAATTTGTGTAAGGATTTACTTCTACACCAATACTTGATTTGACCAATATATGTTCCTCGTTGACCGGATTTTTAGTATCATTAAAGACAATGTCAATTTTCTAATTCTCACTGTTTCGACCCCCAAATCCCCATTTTGATTTCATTACTCCTATGGCTGAATCATATCTATCTATCTATCTATCTATCTATCTATCTATCTATCTATCTATCTATCTATCTATCTATCTATCTATCTATCTATCTATCTCCTCGCACCAAATTTTTCCTCGCACCAAATTCTCCATTTTAAAATGTACTCATAAGTAATGCTGTTCACTGGATGCTCCCCCATTCTGAAGTATCCTTTGTTCACAAAGCTCCCCCAATACTCAGAGAGGGTTTTGGGGAAGCAGAACAGGCTGAAGAAGGAAAGGAAAGGTGAGGACTCCTTCTCCAAGGTTTTCTGCTGGATCCAATCCCTTATATTAAATATTATGTGTTTAGCAATAGCACTAAACATTAAATTAGGTTTTATTTTTGGTTGATCTACATGATCAAAACATTAATAAAATATAATCCACATTTACGTGTGGCTTATTCAGAACATAAACATTCTAAAAGGGTTTCTGTATTGTGGGCAAATCTACCATGGCTCTGAGTTTGGCCAGCATTACCACTGGGCTTTGGTAATCCCCAGCCTGCACATCCCAAGCATGCAGAGAGGTATTAAGCACCACCCCCTTCCAAAACTTGCTGTTCATGCAGCTAAAGGCTTGCTTGATGCCATTCAGCACATCCCATCTGTAACCCGACCATCTGCACAAACCAATGATGGACTGGCTTGAGAATGGTCTTTCATACATAGATGCCTCAGGTCTTCATTAGGTAACCCGATTTATGGTCTAATACTCTGTTAATTGTAGTTATAGCCTGACCAGATAAGGACAGGCCCAGGGCTGCTGCTGCTTCTTCTTTTTTGAAAAAAGAGGTGCCAGAACTCTCAAGAGGGAAATGAAGTTTTCAATTTGTACAACTGGAAACTCACAAACTTTTAAACATTTTAAAAAGAAATTTGTTGAAGAGGTTCCCCCAGAAAAAAGGGCTAATTCTAATCCACCCAACCTCAAGAGCAGCATGGAACAGAGGGGAAAAATTCTCTTCCAAGCCAATTTAAAGAAAGACTTCCCCCTCCCCCTGCCACTCAGCCCAAAGAGGAGACCACGTAATCCCACATTATTACCGCAAGAGGCCTGCTCTAGGCAGGAAGTCATGACATAAATACCCTTTCCAAAATCTTCACCTGGTTGGTTGGGCTGCATGAGACTGATGCGCATGGCCTAATGGAAGCCTTCAATTCTAACTGAAATGGGGCAGGCATAGCGGCATATGCCAGTTGGAAAGCAGAGAAGTTGTTTAAATTTGTACCTCCTTGGGAGGTGTCAAAGGATTCTGGTGTCTTCTTTACACTGCCTATATCTGTTCTTCCATGGAGGGATGGTTGAGTTTTGTTCAGGGCTTTTTTCTTTTCTTTTTCTTTTTTTGAAAAAAAAGGGGTGCTGAAACTCTCAAGAGGGAAATAAAGTTTTCATTCTGTATACTGTATACTGAAACTGAAGAATTTTGTCAAAGAGATTTTGGAACTCTGTTCTGGTATGAAAAAAGCCCTGGTTTTGTTTAACAAAGAAGAGAGCTTGTTGGTTCCTAGCATTGGATTAGATCCAACTGTTTTCATCTTGTTTTTTTCCACCTGGTGAAAAATGAGGATGTCCCAAAAGCTTAAGCTGGACAAGAGCATAAGGGGCTATAAAAAGGAGAGGGCAAAGCAGGGGCTGTAACAAGGAGGGGAACTGGGTGAGACTGAGCGAAAAAGTTGGCTGAATCCTACAGAATATCTACAGTTGCACTAGCCACAGAATGTAGTAAAATGGAGGAAAGGGGAATGATGCAAACTGCTTTGGGTCCCCGTTCAAGAAGACAACAGAGTATACATGAAGTAAAATAAATAAAAATAAACAGCAGTATTGAGACAAATATTAGTCATAGCAGAACAGGAACTACTTCCCCCTGGCTTTTTGGTGCACTGCTCCAGCAGTATGGGCATCTCATGAGCAGGATGAACAATGAAAATAGTTT
>NW_015161442.1:148587-152656 GCF_001447785.1 Gekko japonicus
CCGGGGGGGGGGGGGGCTTGGGGGCAATGCCCCCTGAATTTGCCCTGAAAGTTCCTGGGGGGGGCTCCCCTCTCCCAGGAAGTGAACATAGCCTGGGGCTGCTGGTCCGGTGGGGAGCAGCGAGGATGGTGGCTGCCTCTCCCTCTTCACAGCTGGAGGAGGACTACGCAGAAGTGGCAGGCTATGAACACCAGCTCCTGCCGTGTTGTGCACTGGCTCTCCCCACTAGCACTCAAGGTAGGAGCTGCAGAGCTAAGCCATGGTGGGCAGTGAAGCAGGCTTGGCGAGGCTCCCCTTAGCTCCCTGCGTGGGGGCGGGTTTAGGTCTTCTCTGTGGCTATGGAGAGGAGGGGGCAGCCAGAGAATGGCCTCTCTCAGTCACCTGCCAACACCATGGTCACCACCCCCTCCATTCTACCCTCAGATGCTCCAATGCAGCATGTTCTGTGTGAACCTCCGGGCTCCTAAGACGGGACAGGGAAGGGAGGCTGAACTGCGACTGGTTTGAAGGCTGATAATTAAATTTAACCCCAATAATTGAATTAGCTCAAATTGTTCTTGTTGTCTTATTGTCTTTATGATGACAATGGGCCTGTAAGCCACCCTTCAGCAGGGAGGGAGGGGTATAAATCAAATAAATAAATAAATTGGCCACCATGCTAAACTGCTCCCCTGAAAAAAAATTCTGGCTAAGAGGCTGGTTGTTACCCAATCAGTCGTAATAACTTTCCTCAGTCTATAAATGGCATATAGATATACTAGCGATTCTTGGCCAGCATTATGGAGAATAAACAAATTCAAATTAGGAATAGCTCTGAAATTGTCTTCCCTCTACACCCCCCCCCCAGATTTCTCCAGGGATTTTAGAATTCCACATAAGCTTGTTTCCAAAGTAGAGCTGGTATTCTATATACTTTCATTTTATTTATTTATGGAGTGCATTTTTAAAAATCCCACCCTTCCTTCAAGGAGCTTGGGGCAGCATATATGGCACCCTTCGTCTTATTCTCCCCTTCATTTTAGTCTCACAACAGGCCTGTGAAATAGGCTGAGAGAGAATGACTGTCCCAAAGTCACCCAATATGTTTCAGGGCAAAAAAGGATTTGAACCCAGATCTACTTAGGGTTGCCAACCTCCAGGTGATGGCTGGATATCTCCCACTATTACAACTGATCACCAGGTGACAGATATCAGTTCACCTGGGGAAAATGGCTTCTTTGGAAGGGGGGCTCTATGGCACTATACCCCATTATACTCCCCAATCCCTGCCCTCCTCAGACTCCACCCCCAAAATCTCCAGATATTTGCCAATCCACAGCTGGCAGTCCTAAGCCTATCTGTTCCGAGTCCAACACTACAGTAACTATACAACACTGACTCTCTTAATTTTGCACAAATCATTGATCATGCAGAATTTCTATAGAAACTTCAGTTCCTAAAATTCACTTCCCACCCCAGCTATATTAAAGGTAAAGGTTTCCCTTGCTCGAAAGCCAGTTGAATCCGACGCTAGGGGGTGGTGCTCATCTCCGTTTCCAATCTGAAGAGCCAGCGCTGTCCAAAGATGTTTACATGGTCATGTGGCCAGCATGACTAAGCACTGCTATATTAACAATACAAGAACGGTACAAACTGATTCTAAAAACACTGGAAAATATGACTGTATGATTGTGTATCATAAGATTTGTGGTGTGCTTTTTTTTTTAAGATAGATGGCATTAAACACTAAGCAGATTATTTAAAAAATGATCCCGATTTCTTCAGATTTATGCTGGAGATGCAGAAAACATAATGGGGTATGGTGCAACAGGGAGTAAGAGATATTATGAGGTGAGATATATAAGTTTCACCTTTGGTACACCATACAGAATAATAGAATCACAAAGTTGGAAGGGGCCATATAGGCCATCTAGTCCAACCCCCCTGCTACAATGCTAATGGATAAAGTTTCTACTCAGAAGCAAATTCATAATCAGAGGGGAAATGGGCAGGTACTTTTTGTTCAGAGTTAGATTCCTTTTATTGATTACTGGAATAAATAATTTCCTTTGGAGACAGCTAAGAGAGAATTGTTAAATTTGGCATACTGGAATAATATTGATGAAGTCTGGAACAATATTGTTATGTCAAATGGAAGAAGTATGGAAAGTATGTAGTTGTGAATGACTGGTAGATATGCCTTTTTGTATGTTTGGTGTGCTGTTTTACCATTGCACAGAAGCACATGTATGTGTTAGGAAGACATCATGACATTTAATACAATTATACATCAAATTGCATCAAGATTGCTTTTTTTGCAGAGTTTTTCCCTCCCAATTGCACATAGCAACTTGGTAACTAGTGCAATAATAAGAAGACTTTCCTGGGAGTATGTCCCATCGACTAGACCTCAATAGGATTCTGAGTAGACCTGCTTAGGATTACTCTCTAGGAGGGGGGAAAGATAAATATTCAGTGAAAGCAACTGAAAGTGAGTTATTGTGCATGCTTCTGTTTTGGAACTGGTTTTAGAATGTGTTGTTATACCAAAATTAAGAGAAAGAGAATGCAGCCTATAGCATACTTCCATGGCAATAAAGGAATGACCCAGTGTGGTGTAGGGGCTAGTGCAGACATCTCCAACCTTTCTGAGTCTGTGGGCACTTCTAGAATTTGGATGTAGGGAGGCAGGCACCACGACAAAATGGCTGCCACAAGAGACAGAGCCAAGGACACATACACAGGCCCTTTTCACATTATCGTTCAACAACAGGTGTTTTTCGTTGTTGGCCCAAGGTCAAGTAAAGCAACACAGGGACAAGGGTTTCATACAGCAGATTTCTTCCCATTAATGAGCCATCTCTGAAGTGCAATGGTCATTTCAAACAGTGCCCCCCCCCCCGGCACTTTTTTGTCACACTATCTTCCTCTGATAGAGTCCATCCTCCAAAGCTGCCATTTTCTCCAGGGGAAGTGATGTCTGTTGCCAGGAGATCAATTGCAACAGTGCTCTATCTCTAGAATCTACTTGGAGGTTGGCAAGATCCTATCCCTGAAGGATCTTGGGACAGTCACTCCCTCTCTGCCTAATCTCTCTCCGTGTTTTAGAGATAAAGTGGAGAAATGGAGGGGAGAGCCATGAAAACTCCTTGGGGAGGAATGGTGGGATGAAAATGTGATAGTAAGGGCTGAGGAAAACTTCTCATCAAAATGGCAGACAAAGACAAGGACATTGGCCTATTTCCCCTTTGTTCTTGAAAAAGCAATTTCTGTTTTGTTTTTAAGGAAAGATTGCCCTGCATACAAGAGAAACATTATTTTTCCTTACTCCTAACTACAATTAGCGATACTTTCACATGGTGTGTGACAAGAAGATAAAATAAGGTGGCATATAGAAGTAGTGGCTATTTGTTTATGTATTTGGAATGCTTGTGATTTGGTTGTTATTGTCTGTGGTTCAATTAGTTTCATTGCCACTACATTTTAAACACTGAGATAATGACGGTATAACGCTCGATCTGAACAACACAATGTAGTGAGGGAAAAAGACTACTTACTTTGAACCCCTTTTGCAAAACACATTTGAAGCAGTTTTCAGAGTTTCTTAAAAGGATAAAAGATAAAGCTTCCTTTCAACCAATTAGCTTCTATTTGTTATTTTGTTTACCTACCTTGCAAAGAGTCAAGAGTTCTATATTTCCCATTATTCTGTCAAAAGTGGAGTAATTGGTTTTCAAATCAGGCAATTTAAAAGCAAATAAAAATGAGATAGTGCTGCAGCCACCACAGACTTTTTAATGAAATCAACTGTCTGGCAGCACACAAAAAAGTGGGCTCAGTCACTCCCCCCCCCATCACTGAAAAATGGAAAAAAATCTGGGACATCTATTTATTTACTTTTCATCATCATTATTTAGTAACTGCAAAGCACTCACACAGTGAGTTTACCTTCCGTGTTTGATAAGGTTTAAGTCCCCCACACTCCTCTGAGTCCAACATCAGTCTTTCACTTCCTCTACCAGAAGTACTAGCTTCCCTGAGCCTTATGCAAACCACCCTTTAAGATGCTGCTGGTGTTCAGGGGTCGTTT
>NW_015161442.1:152782-160171 GCF_001447785.1 Gekko japonicus
CAGGCAGGCAGGGGTGGGGAGAGGCAGGGAGGAAGCAACTTACCCTCCCTCTTCTCCTGCCTCCTCCTGGCTGAATGAGGGCCGGAAGCGGGGCGGCCGGAAGCAGGGGGCGGGGCTTCATCATGTGCCCCGCCCCCGTACCTCACCCGGGGGAACTGAGATCCCCCGCGACCCCCCCCGAAATGACCTCTGCTGGTGTTGCTACCCCGAAGTTGGAGAGAGACAAAGCTCTAGGGAATCAGCAGAGGTTTAAGAGCGTATAGACTGAATTAAAGGTGCTGCAAGCATGTGTGCGATTTTGAGCCACCAATACGAAACTGTATGCTCATTATAAGTGCCATGAATAGGAAGCAGAACTGATAATATTACTAATCTAGCAAAAGGATAGGTATTGAGTTTACTCCAGATTTCCTTCCTTTCTTTCTTTTTAATGAATTATTTTTCTTTCCGTGGTTCCACATGGGGAATCTGATGTTCAGTTAAGGCTATGGACGTGTGAAACCTGCCCCTTGCTTTCTGCAGAGTTGTCCACTTTTTCATTCTAAAGCCCATATGATACCCTGGAGTACAGCACCAATATGTGCCAATGGAGAGAGAAAATGAGTTTGCTGGCCATACCCTCCTTATGACCAAGTGTTCTGGTTTTGCCACCTACTGTATGGATTCGCAGCATCTCCATTACTCCAAACAACACATGTAACTCTGTCTTCATGGTCAAGAATGCCCATGTCTGAACAAACACAAAGGAGCAATGCATGCATGCTCAGCCATGGGTGGAGCAGGCCAACATGATCGATCCCATCCCCTCTTTCTATATGTTAATATTCTATTTGTACAACAATATTTGAGGTGTATAGGGCTAGAAGACCAGTATATCCTCATTATTGGGAACACCTTGTGCTTTTTTTTTTTAATTTATGTAAATTGATGCAGTTTACAGTGGAGGTGTGGTGCATGTGCGTATATGAAAATGCATGCACAATATTATTGGTTGTTTACCATGTCATCTGCATATCCAGTACTGAGAGCACATAATATAGTCTGTAAAAGTTGCAAACAGCAGCGGTTTTCTTCACTTTTGCAGGACATCAAGAGAAGTCCTTTCAGTGTAAAGGTTAAAACTGAGGGGGGGGGAGGTTATTAGTTTCATCATTGTTTTTAAGTCTTTGTGTAGAGTTCTCTGCATTGCACAAGTTGTTGCATATGGAACTGTATCCTCCCCCCGCCCCAGCCTGGACATTCCTAATTAATACTGTTATGGATAATGCTATGAATGCAATGCAGAACAATGATTTGGACCTGAATTGCAAAATCTCCCTTTGCAGTAACACATCTCCCTTTACAGTAAGTAGGTGAACCGACAGCAATAATGTCCTACTCAGCCTGGGGAGATCCAAGTTAAAATTCTTACTCATGAAGCTCATGGTAGTAACCTTGCGTCAGTCACTTTCTCCCACAGGTTAACTTTTGGGCTTGAACAAGGGTGGGCCTTTCCCCCACCCTTTTTAGAGAGACGTTCTCTTTATCAGAGGTCTGTCTTCTGAAATGTCTGGGTTCTGTATCTGTCCTGTAAGCTCAGCTGAAGTAGGTTTTGTTGAGAGGGATGATTTTTGTAAACATTTCAGTGACAGACTGTCACTCAAGAAGCTGAGCTCTGCCATTTTCCCCAGACAGAGCATGCACTATGGTAAGCTGTATTTGTTTAAATTATAGTAATTATGGGGAAATTTGCATCTATGTAAATAAATTAGCATATGCAAATTTTGTACAATTCCCCCCCTTCCCCTCTTTTTGGTCTTTTTTAAAAGGGACCCTCTCCTCTTTTTTCATGATCCATAGATGGCCTGTAGCTTTCACTGGGTCAACTTCATGAATGTGCTGTGTAAATGATTACAGAAGTGCATCGCTGGCCTTTGGGTTTAGAATTTATCTCAGAACCACCATTTCATGGAGGATAAAATCCATATTTCCTTAATGTGGAACACGTTTTCTTTTAAACAAATACTAACAAAAGATTATGTTAAATCGAAAGTGCTGCATTTTTACTTTGACAGCTGCAAACAGTACAGGCATAAATAGTGTTTTAGCCCAACAGAATCAACCAAACTGGCTCCAAGAAACATCCCGAATCTTAAACAGAAAAGATTATTGTTCTACTGCTTGAGGATATCATCATCATCCACAGAAATACGAAAATGTAATTCAAAAGGAAATGGAAAATTGTTATCTGGTTGTCTACATGCATTTGCTTTTTATCACAACAGCTCAAACTCCTTCCATATGCCCGATTATATTGTGGTTATATTTGTCTATAACAAGCAAATTAATAACTCAAAAGTGAGTTTCCATTGTAATGAGACAGCAAAAGAATTTAACAAGACACATGTAGTGAGTTATACACAAAACTCCCACTACAGTTTAATGAAACTATGAGCATAAATCCCATCTTGCTGTGCTCGAAAATATTATCATCCATCTTCTCTTCCTGCATAAATGATTTTATGCTTCAGGGTGTAAATGAACCACTTACTGTTCCGAGTTGGGGAAAACAGCACATAAGCTAAAACACAGAATTCTGCATGCTATTAAGGTGACCCCTTCAGATTCAATGTTGTCCTTTACATATTGTAATGCTCTCCCACCTAGATCAGATTCATTTTATGAATCTGTTACATTTGGTCCATGCGAGAACCTATATGAGAATATCCAGCAGAGGAATTGGGACCACCAGTTGATAAAATGCTAATTTAGGTGAACAAGTGGTATGATTTGGCATAGCATTGATAGATGTATTCTTTAGATGTCTTTTTTTTGCTACAAATTAGAAAAGTTTAAAATTAAAATGAAACAAAATAAACAATAACCATATGGATGGCGAGTCCCACTTTCAGGGCAGGGAGGTCACCACCTCACCTGAGGCCTTTTAATTTGTGAAATGAAAATTTCCAATAAAGGATCTGAACTTGCTTCTGCCATAGGAAGAGCAGATAAAAACAAGTGGCAAATGATGCCCAGCAAAAACAGTATTGGCCCAAGCTTCACTCCCATGTCTTGCCCAGCTTTCCCCACCCAGTGGTAAATTTTTCAAGATCACTGTCACCTTTATGCTTAAAGGATTCTGGGAACCCCTTTTAGATACCATAACAGAACAACACAATTCTGTTTCACTGTATCTGAGGAAATGTGCTTGCACACGAAAGCTTATACCTTGAATAAAACTTCGTTGGTCTTAAAGATGTCACTGGACTCAAACTTTGTTCTGCAATGCAGAGGGTAAAAGAGGGTAAAAATTAACTTAAGAAAGTCATGATTCGTATGAAAAGGGTGTTAACCATAAGTATGTAAAATCTTCTTCTAAGCTTAAAAAATAATTTTGATTCAGTTTACAGATTCCTGATAGTAACAATGAAGAGACACTAAAATACATTTCAGCTTGGTAACAGAACTGCAGCTATTCCTACTATTTATCACTTATGCTCCATTCATGACTCTGAAGCTCCATCTGGAACTGTCTATGATGGCTCCATTCAGGGCTCTAGTCGGGGGGGAGCTCTCAGGTACGGAGCTCCGGAAGAGAACCTCTAGGGGGCGGGGCGGTCACGTGGTGAAGCCCCGCCCCCTTCTTTACCCCGCCCTCTGCTTCGATCCTCATTCCGTTTGGGAATGAGGATGAAGCAGGAGGGTAAGTAGCCGGGCCTTCTGACACACTTCCGGTGATGTCAGGGGGTGTGGCCTTCTGTCACTTCCGGTGATGTCAGGGGGCGTGGCATATGCAAATAAGTTATGCTAATGAGTTATGCTAATGAGCTCCGGCAGCTCTTTTTCTACAACAAGACCCCTGGCTCCATTTATCAAGGTATCCTGGCTAAGGCCCAGTTTATTTAAGCCATGCAGAAATAAGGAAATACTCATGTCGGGATGCTACAAGAAAGCCCTGCTTAAGACTAAAACTGGCCCCTCACTTCTGTGTAACATCATCCTCACCATGTTCAGTATTAGTGACTGCCATAAGTATGAGAAATACAAAATGAAATACTGTTTTCTGCCTAGAGAGCACCCGTGATGAACTGCCCTTTGCAAAAGTTTAGAAGTGCTGTACAAATGGGAAATACTCATGTGTCTTGTAGTCGGGATGCTACAAGAAAGCCCTGCTTTAGACTAAAACAGGCCCCTCACTTCTGTGTAACATCAGCTTCACCATGTTCAGTATTAGTGACTGCCGTAAGTATGTGAAATGCAAAATGAAATACTGTTTTCTGCCTAGAGAGCACCTGTGATGAACTGCACTTTGCAAAAGTTTAGAAGTGCTGTACAAACAGCTAAACGGCTGTGAAGGGTTAATTCTTCACAGAGCCAGAGAGCCTTGAGTGACAGGCTGTTCCAAGAGATCTGATTGGTTAGCATCAGCTGAACAAAGGAAGATTTCTGAACTGGATGCTGCAGTTTGATTTCAGCCCTAGCTGAGAGGAGTCAAGTTCTGACAGTTTCGGATCTGAGCCTTGCCTGAGAGCAGTTTACACAGACAGAGAACTAGAGGAAAGTTGGCAAAGAAGTTTAGGAAGTAGGTAAAGACCCCCATTTGGGCTAAGGAAAGGGGATAGATCTTCTAGAGTCAGTTAAAAACTCAAGACAAGTATTGGAACTTCAAGAGAAGGGAAGTTTACAGGCGCAATCAAACGGGCACATCTGGCAAGCGTCACACACCCATTGCCAACCCGTAACGTCCGACTGATTCGGAGTTAAAAGGTACCAGAGAAAGTAGGCCTCTCAATATAAAGAGTTTAAGTAACTGTGTCTCCGATCACACGCAGAAGTTGCCAAGGGATACTCATGGATGCCAAGCGAAGTCTACAGGCGCAATCAAACGGGCACATCTGGCAAGCGTCACACACCCGTTGCCAACCCGTTACGTCCGACTGAAGATTCGGAGTTAAAAGGTACCAGAGAAAGTCCACTATTTAACACTTGCAACAGGCAACAGATGGACTTCCTCTGTCTGATCTCTCCAGCGCACTCCCCTCGCTGCACTGAAGCGTGCTGGAAATGTGTGCTGACGAACTGAAACTCTGATTCCCTGCCGTTGCGTATAATCGCATTCGGGCAGGTCAAAGTGCACCGGCACAAAAAGCCACACCTCCCCCTACGTTATCTGGCCCATGTGACCGGGGCCTGTGAATAGCTTAAGAAACTCTCATTAGCCTGAAACATAAGAACTAAAGTCTGTGCATGTACTGATTTTACCTCAGAGTTATCTGTATTGAGTTACCGCAGAAATTTTACCCCTGATTTCACCTGACCTTTCCCCTATATGTTGAATAAAATATTTTTTGTTAATTTGGAACATAAAAACTTCTCAAGTGACATTTAAGTCATATAAGTTAAACGTGGTGCCCATTCCTTCTCTCAGGTTCCTGGGCTGAGCGAACAGCCAAAATATTATACTGTGATAGGGTGGGGCAGCCAGAGTTCTTCAAGAAAGAAGAAAACAAGTAACTAGGGTGGCTCAGGCACAGAAGGGAAAGAAAAATGGAGGGAAAACCCTGCCTCTGAGGGAAGGAAGAAGATAAGGGTGTCATAGCACCAAACCGATTAATTTGTATAAATCAATAAAAAGTATGCTGCATCTGCCCAGATCATGGCTGTTTTAATGGACAGCGATGAGCAAAGTGAAAATAATTTGCACTTAATAATTAAAATATTTTTTTTAAAAAAAAACAGGGTCATTTGATACAAAAATCACTGCAAGTCGCTACCATTGAAATGTAACTGTAAAGGGTTATTCTGTGAATAGTATGTTAGGCATTTTAATGGATATGAGCCCCAAAGCAAACGTTAACAAAAATTATTGTTCCTATCTTATATTTAATTCTGAACCTGTATGGATATAAAGGGGAAAAAATAGAAAAAGAAAGAAAAAAATCTCATACATTGGAGCCAGATACAGACAGGAGAGATATTTAAAAAATCTGGGGGAAGTCTATGGTTGCCAACCCCCAGGTATGAGTGGGGGATCACCTGATTTCTGGGGCTTCAGCCCACTGCTGGCCAGCTGGCTGTTGAGTGAAAGCCCCGCCCCCAACAGTCATGGCCAAGCACAACATCCCCGGCATGATGATGTCACACGGAAATGACATCATTGTGCCAGGGACGTCACATGGCAACGCTCTGGTATTTTGGGCAAAACTCTATAGTAGCAATAGAGTTTTGCCCAAAATACCAGAGCATTGCCGCATGGTGTCCCCTGCATGATGACATCACTATCCGTGTGACATCATGCTGGAGATGTGGTGTGCAGTGACATCACCCCACTCCCGGGAAGCTACTTCCCACCCTCTGCCAGCAGACAAAAATGACCTGGCAACCCTAGGAAAGTCCCAGATTTGAAGAAACATCCCATAACACTACAAGTAACTGAGGAGGCTGGCAAAACCCTCCCAAAACAGAGAATGCCAACCAAGATCTCAGGATACTTTAGGTTTTCAGAGAGTAGCTGTGTTGCTCTGAAGTTGAAGATCTAGATTTGAGTCCAGTTGCATCTTAGAGACCAACAATATTTTTTGGGTATATCAGTTATCAATGGTCAAAGCTCCATTCGTCAGATATGTTTCTGATTAAGAGAACTTTCACTCCCAAAAAGCTTACACTGTGAACATTTTGTTGGTCTCTAAAGTGCTACTAGACTTGAATCTAGCTTTCAGGAAACCTCAGAAGATCAGAGATGGCATGCCTAGCAAACTCAGCAACATGGCATGGAGAAGGGAGAGAAAGTGGTGAAGGGAAGATGAGAAAAAGCAAAGAAAATAGAAGGGGACTGAAGGGGACCAGTGGTGGACAGGTGAGATTTCCCTTCCTGATTACGTCTGCCTGCCTTCCTACCTGCCTTCCTGTCTGTCTTTTGCCCCCTGAGCCAGAAATAATGAGACAGACAACTATTTGGAATTCAAACAAGGGCCACTTTATTAACTATTCATTTTGCATAATAAATCAACAGCAAGGGAACTAAGTGGGAGCAGAACAGGCCAGGCAGGTGTCACTCCAGCCAACCTCCTTGCCTAAATGTATAGGCAAGTCACTAGACCCAGTCTAGGGCCAAGTCTCTGACCCACGACCAGCAGCCCAGAGCACAGGTCACCCCCCAGGAGCGCCTACCCCTGAAGCCCTACAGCCTCAGGGAGGAGCTTACCCAAGAGGCTCCCTGAGGTGGTCACCATTCCCAGCCCTAAGCCCTACAGCCCTGGGGCCGTTCCTGATGACCCCCTGGTCCTGAACCGGAACTGGCTGAAAGTGATTACCGGTTCTGCTTTCTTTCCCATCCTACTCTGCAAAAGTGACCACCTAATTACTGCCCCGTACTAAAAAGAAGGCCCGAACAGATTCCCATATGTTCAT
>NW_015161442.1:160721-169077 GCF_001447785.1 Gekko japonicus
TACTCTGCAAAAGTGACCACCTAATTACTGCCCTGTACTCAAAAGAAGGCCCGAACAGATTCCCATATGTTCACTGTAAGGTAGGCGAAAACACACTCATCCGCCAGCCAATCTGGATAAGTGTGAAAAATTCCTACCCGGCCCCAAACAAGTGATCACCACCAGCCTACACAGAACACAGGGCGAGCGGGTGGGCCGAGCACGAGGCACAACTAACAGAGGGGGAACAGGGCCGAGCCTATAAAGGCCGGCCCTGCCCACTCAGCCGAGACACGCTGCGTCACAGTGCAGCTGTCAGTCTCCCTTTCCTCCTGGGGGCAAAATGGCCTGTGCGCTCAATCAGCTTTGCCGATAGCGCACAAGCCTCATTCCTGCCTGCCTCTGCCTATCATCTATCTGTCTGTCTGTCTGTCTGCCTGCCTGCCTGCCTGTCTGTCTGTCTATCTATCTAGCCTGCCAAATGAAAGACTTCATGCATATGATAAAGTGAGTTCTAAACTATGAAAGCTTCTTCAACAATATATCTGTTAGTCTTGAGAGTGTCACTTCTGTTTGGTTTTGCTACAACATGGCTACCCCTCTGGGATATCTGACAACCACTGAAGTGAATCCCTGTCCTCATTAGTATTAGGTCACTGCACATCCTGCCAAATAAGGAAAGACTTCATGCATGTGATAAAGTGAGTTCTAAACTGTGAAAGCTTCTGCAACAATATATCTGTTAGTCTTGAGAGTGTCACTTCTGTTTGGTTTTGCTACAACATGGCTACCCCTCTGGGATATCTGACAACCACTGAAGTGAATCCCTGTCCTCATTAGTATTAGGTCACTGCACTGGGTATTTCCATGGCCCTGAATATTTTTCCTGGGATCCTGCTGCATACATACTGATCACCAACAGTTCATTCTGATTCACTAACAGTGAAATGTGGATAGCACTGACACAAAAACTACTTACTCGGCTAGGAATTCCTCATAAAAGCTTAGAGGAGAGCTTCACAGCCATGCTAAAGCTAGGGAATAGCATGAGAAGACAAAACATATATTGATAAGACAGAAAGCAGACAGACAAAATACATGCAGGAAAGACTGCTACCCCCATTCTATATATTGAAATCTACAAAAACTACTGATAATTAAAATTCCTTTTACAATGGGATCCTGGTTACAGCTCATATATCCAGCTACCTGAAAACCAGATCAGCTATGGAACACCCCTCCCCCCTTGAAAGACAACATGGCAGTAATTTACAATAGCATTTACATGCAACATGGGGTGGGAATGGCCTTCTGAGTTTTGATTGTATTCATAAACACTCATTAAGTCAGCCTGCCGTTTAACTAACCAGAAAATGAATGGACTTCAAATTTTAATGCAATCCTACCATCAAACTAATAAATGTATTAATTAAAAATAAAACCATTGCCATATTCTTTTAGGCTGATTTTGCAGAGGCAGGTCCTTTACTATCATTCCATCTGTCTGGGCTAAACGAACTAAACTTGCTGGAGACTGAGTGGCAGTTGTTCTCATTACTTTTAATATATCACTGATGTCTTTCATTTGGGGTACTGATAAACCAAGACATGTTTATTTTCACAACTCATTTAGATGACACATACAAATTTTTTTAACGGGTTTAATGCCAATGGAGGACAATTCCATTTTCTTTTCTTTTTAACCAAGGCAAGTGTGCTATAGTTCTCAAACTGGAATAAACTGATTGGTTTCACTACTATGTTTCAGTGCTTATTGTAAAATGAATTGATGGGAAGTAGGTTCTCCAGTTATTGCCTTCCCCCATTATGATATTCACTTCCCTTTCAATCCGTTGATTATTTTACATCAGTGTTTTTCAAAGTGTTCTATAGAAACTTGACATTCCTTAGGCATTTACCAGTACACCAGAACCTTTCCAACAAGAACAGCAGCAATGATAGACAAGGAACTCTGAAAACAATCTGTATTTTGCCACTGATTATCCTGTACAATGTGAGCTGGGCATACCCTCTGTTCATATAAGCAGTAAGACATCGCAAGCATGGCCAGTTCTACATCTGAACTGAGCATCAACTTCAAATACAAGTCAGATTATTATGCAAGGTGTTTCATGACAGATGCTGAGAAGCCCCTCAGCAGGCAAGTCAATGCAGGAAATTGACAGGTAGGATACTTGAGAGCCACTACTCCAGACTCATCCACAGTACTATTCCAGAGACAGTTCCTTGATCAATTAGACCGATAATTTCCTAAGCAACCTCAAGTGATATTTTTTGTTATACACTGGATGCATTCATGATTTTGCACCTATTAAAAAAGCAAAAGCTTACTACAAAGACTTATGTTCTAATAGATTTGCTTGCTTTCCAAGGGCATCTAGATTGAAGAGCCTATTGTGAGGAACTCCCTTATTCCTGAGTATGTGGGGTTTGGTTTCTTTAACCTTTCATAGGCTGGAGTGGTCTTATTGTCCACTGACACTGTCTGCCAGCCTCTGTTTCCCAGGAATACACACAGTTCACTCTTCTGTCACAGACTACGCCATTGTCTGTGGGGGTTTTCATGAACACTGTCTTTTTAATTTTTTTTATATGATAGAACTTAATGTTTAACTTAGTCAGATCCTGTCAGACACTGAGGCACATGCAATTTGGAACAGTAAAACCAACTGAAGATTTTATTTACAAAGAGAAGCAGGCAGGGAAAATATGTACATGGAGAAAAAAATGATGTTTGTGGATACCTAGTTGCAGATGGTATATTTCAGCTTTCTGTTAGTGCCTTTATAAACAGTCAATTCAGATGTCACAGTACAAAACATGCTTTCACTCTCAACTCAACCCCTGTAGCTGTTTTAGATGGCCAGTTTTTGGGTGGATTTCGTAGGTATTCTCCCCCCTTCATAGAGAAACCCCTGCACTGTGCCTTGGTTTAGATTTTGGACAACCACTAGTTCAATAAACAATTCTGGCACACACTAAAATCCACTAAACCGGACTCCCTCTCCAGCAGGGTATAAACTCTTAGTGAGATGAATGTGTATCTTTTGTTTCACCACAAGGAGTTTATTTTTCTTTTAAGACTCCTTAGTTGTCACTGTAGTATATAACTACGTTTGGCTTTTCTCAGGTTCCCATATTGGGATCTGTAGAGAAGGCCCATTTGCTCCTCGGACTCAGTGATGTTCAACCAGACTCCTCAGTCCCCTGGCACAGAATCAACTCACTAAAAACCAACTGCCAGTCTCAATTGCCAAACTCCAAATGTCAAGAGGTTTTTCCATTTCATTAGAACCCTTCCCTCAGTTCTGCATCAGGATTACATCATCCCTGCTAGTCACATGACTGCAGGTGTCTTGTCTTGCAGGCTGATCCCAAGTCTGGAGTCCGTCACACCTGTCTTCTGTTTTCCCAGGGAAAGCTTTGATTTTCTCAACAATTGCACACATACTGCCCTGACCCAGATAGCCCAGGTTAGCCTGTTCTCATCGGAGCCTGGAAGCTAAGCCCTGATCAGTATTTGGATGGGAGAACACCAAGGAAGTCCAGGGTAACAACCAGAGGCAGGCAATGGCAAACCACCTCTGAATGTCTCTTGCCTTGAAAACCCCATGAGGGATCAACATAAATTGGCTGCAACTTGATCGCAAAAAAGCGGCAGAGAGCCCCCACACTATTGTTTTTCTGGGTAATGGAACACTGTATTTATATCTCAAACTCTGTCTTTAACTGGAAATACCAGGGACATACACTGGGACCTTTTGCATGCAAATCATGTGATTTACCTCAAGGGCTGCCAAATGTAGCTTGGGGAATTCCTAAAGATTTGCTGCTGGTGGTGAAGTCTGGGGATAGTGGGATTTGGAGGGGGAAGGGACCTCCATGCCATAGAGTCTGCCCTCCCAAGCAGCCAGTTTCTCTAGGCAAACTGATCTCTGGAGATCAGTTATAATGCTGGGAGAACTACAGGCCCCCTGGAGGCTGGCATCCCTACTGACCACTGTACTATGGCCATTCTCCTAAGCAGAACTCAGCTGGAGAGGAAGGAAAAAATATTAAAATGCCAGGTGTTTGGCTGCAACTTTTTTTGGGAAAAGCAATAAATGCTGCATGTGCTTGTTGGAAAAGCACGAATTCACTGAGCTTGAACATGCTTGAGGAAATTCTTACCTCCTAGGAATTGTTAATTTTGGATGCCCACAGGCTACCCTGCACTAAGTAAAGCTGGCAAACCATTTCCAAGGTCTCCAATGTCATTAAAAAGGAAAGACATTTTGGAGCATGGTTGTGTAGTGACTGAGTTTGATTTTCATCCAAAGAAAATCACTGAACAAACCAGGCTTAGTTCAGGATTATTGCTTATACATATTTAACTGCTCAGTCTCTTTCCTGATGCGCAGAGTTTGATATAAAGTTTTCCCTCCCTGCTGCTTCTGCAGTGTTCAGACATTAGCCTTAACTACTAGACCTTGAAGTTCAGTGACTCCATACCTGAAAGGCTTTTTAACTAAGGTTCACTTTCAGAGCTATCCAGACTACGCACTTGTATGTAATTTCTTTCTTAATGGTTTTTTTAAATGATCTAGGACCTGTGCAATACTCCCCATTTATCTGTACAACCGTACAAATTAACCTTTCACATTGTCATCTTTGCAATCTTCGCACAGCATTTGTAGATCTCTTTTCTAATTGTACATATCCATCGACTTGTATGCAAATTACATCTGTCAGCACATCCTGTTACCTTGTAGAGAAACAGGCCCTGGGTACTAGGGGCAATCTTTTGGTGGACCTGACAGTGTTGTCTCCTTTCAGAAACTGCCATGACTGAAAGTACGGACGGCATTTTAATTTCAAGTCTGGGTGACTGTGTCTCATATATCATGGCGTGTGAAAGCCCTGGGCCAAACTTAGATGTGATAGCATCCATTTGGATTTTAAAATGTCATAAAAATCCAACCCCCTTGCAGCTGTTTTGCTACTTGAAGAGGCATGGGCAGGGGGAACAAGACTGCCTCAGCCCATGGTGCTGAGGGCCTGATCAGAACTGGACCCTTATAGCACTTTAAGATCCCTTTAAAATGGCAGCAATGTCCACGGGTCAGACCTGTGCCTGCCACCATGTCTAGTTTGGTTCTCAGACACAGATAAACACCATACCAGCCACAGCCAGAACCTCATTACTTCACTTGATGCTAACCTCTTACAACACTGCTTTGCTGCCTCTTTTCTATAAACCCTCTTTCTACATTTTCCATTATGGTTGCCAGGTCCCTCCTAGCCTCCCAGAGATTTGGGGAAGGAACTTGAGGAGGACAGGGACCTCAGTGGGGTACAATGCCATAGACTCCACCCTCCAAAGCAGTCATTTTCTCCAGGGGAACTGATCTCTGAGGTCTGGAGATGAGGTCTAATTCCAGGGGATCCTCAGGCCTCACCTGGAGCCTGGTGTCCCTATCTTCCATCTAAGCCTGGGCCCTCCAGACAGCAGTCTTGCCAGACTGTCACACTCTGCTTTCTCTGCCATGTATATATATTCTAAGGAGATTATTGTTAATTTTTGATTTAGTTTGTCAAAAACTCCAATCTGAATTGAAGATTAAGGAAAAACCTACTAACCCCCACCTCTATCAGCAAACAAGTTAAAAATGCAGAAGGAAAAAAAATAGATCCTGTTTCCCATATATAATGTGATAGAATATCGTTAGAGAGCAATTAATCCAATGGCAATGGTCATTTTTACATATTGCTTTCAATAGTCAGCATAAAGCATACTCAATGTTGCTCTCCTTCCAAATTCATTGCCTTCTTTCCTACATACTTCACAGAAACAGCTGTATGGTGAAATGGGAACAAATCTCAACAACCAAAGAAGTATATTTCTAATTAAAATGCATACTCTCAGAGACTGTGTTAGGTGCTTTTAAATAAATAAATAAATGTTGATGAAATACAAAATATACAGTTGGAAGAAATATTGAAGAGATAAAGCTAATTATACAGCGTTGAAAGAAAGCATCTTGGATTAAGAGTATTCAAGTGAGTGTATTTGGGACGAAGACTAGGGTGGGGCAGGAGACGAAAATGTCACCAAGGGTATCCTGTACACAAGCTGTGCATTACAGGAACTCATTATCCTGGTTTAGTGTTTGAACACTAAGTACAGAGAAGACCCCCAATAACCAAGGTACTATCTATCTATTTATTTATTTATATCCCATTTTTCTCCCGACTGGGGACCTGCAGTGGCATACATCATTCTCCTATCTTCTGTTTTATCTTCACAACGACCCTGTGAGGTAGGTTAGGCTGAGGGTGTGTGACAGGCCCCAGGTCATCCAGCCAGCTTCCATGTCAAGAGTGAGGATTCGGACTTAAGTTGCTCAGATCCTATTCCAACATCTTTAAACACTACACCACAGCTGAGTTGGTATATATGGTACAATCCTTTCTCATCTGTACTCAGTACAGAAAATTAGGTCTGTACCAGATAAAACAGTTAAATCTCAAATTGACGAAGGAAATTGTGATTAAGGTTTATATCAGACTAGGAATAAGGCCCGTTGTGGAAATAAATACGAGATCTAGAAAGAGGCTCTGGGAGAGTGCCCCAGCTTTGGGCACACAGTGTGAATTTGCTGTGGTGACCTCAGCAGGGTATAATGACAGAGTCCACCATTTTTTAAAAACAACGCTAAGTCCTTTTATTTATTTTTCTCTTTTTTCTTATTTCAAAGGGAATATCTTTCAAGACTTTAATTGGTTTACCATCAATTTTGGGGGTAGTTCCACTTGTTGCTTTTAGTATCTAGTCTCTGATATGCCTTTTGGAGAATCTTACTACAATCTCACTGGGCAGATTATTTTTCTTAATGTATTCTGAATATGTCCTGTAGGCCATATCCATTTCGTTTTAAATTTGTAGCTGATCCCAAGGCATCGCTTAAAATCTGTTTTAAGTCTTCTCCTTTAAACTCTAGAACCCCCTGAAATCTCAGGATGAAGTTTGCTTTTTCCATTTGTAGCTGTAAAAGCTGAGTCTCATCAGAGGTTCTCTTCATTTCCACTTCCAACAATCATTTTTTAAGTTTTTTGGTTGTTGCATCTACTTCCTTAAGTTTGTAGCAGTTTGCTCTCCCTTCTGTGTAGTTTTGTTTAGCTGTTGCTGCTGAGCTGCAAAATTCTGGTTCAGTGTTGTCATCTGGTCCAGAAGAGAGCACAATGACACTGCTATCATGTTAGGAAAGTCTATGGTTACATCCGGTCTTGTGACCGATGCCGATGGACTAGCATTTCCTGAAGAAGGTTTACTTTTCAAAAGTTTGTCCACTTTTCTCCCCGCCATCTTTTAAAGATGTTTACTTTTTAGAAAAAATTCTAAAGTCTCTATTGTTTGTCAGTTCTCTTAGTTGTCTTTTGCAAGCTCTCTATAATAGTCTGTTACTGTTTTTAGGTCTGTCCCCTCTTTTAAAATGCTTTTCAGCATGCTTTCTCATGGGTTGAGTTCCCTCCCCCCTCGCTTATTTTAAGTGGATGTTTATTTAGCTGCTTTCTTTGGATTTTCTGCTTTGACTGGACACACTTTTCAATGTAGATCTCACCATCAGGTAAAATAGTGCTTGACTTCCATTCACTTGTCCCAGTGTGTGGCCCTAGGTTCATTGCTGGAATCGCAGTGGCAGAATTGGGGCTTGGAGGAGCCTCAGTTCCTCAGCTGCATGCCGGGGGGAGGCACCTCCCATGCCCCATGGCTGGGAACCCCTTGCCGGGGTTCCGGGGGAGATGTGGACAATTGCACCCCCTCCCAACCGCTGGAACATGGATCACATCCCTCAGGGCTCCAAGAAGACACATCTGCCATCAGGATCACTGAAACCGGAAGTCCTCAGTCCAAACCTTTCATTCTTGAGTAAGGTAGTTGAGAGAGCAGCCGCTGAAAAGCTTCAGAAGTTTCTGGAGGACACATCAGCACCATTATTCCCTCTAAGCTGAGTTACTGTGAGCTAGCTCACAGTTTTTTAGCCTCCAGCTCACACTTTTTTGTCTTTGCTCAGTAAGGATGGCTCCAGAGCAAACTAACTGATGCAGCAGCCGAATCGCTTGCTCAAAAGTTTAATGCCAGTAGCTCACAAAGTAGAATTTTTGCTCACAAAACTCCACAGCTTAGCGGGAACATTGATCAGCACTAGACCCCTTCCAGTCTGGCTTCCGCTTTGGTCACAGGACAGACACTGTGCTGGTTGCCCTCACAGATGATCTCTGCAGGCAGCTGGCTCGAGGTGAGTCAGCCCTGCTGTTATTGCTTGACTTGATAGTGGTGTTTGACACAGTAGATCACTATTTATTTATTTATTTA
>NW_015161442.1:169617-203417 GCF_001447785.1 Gekko japonicus
TCCCTATCCACTGGCTGCTTTGCCTGAGTCCTGCCTCCAACATTCTAAACATTTTGCTCTTCCTCTCCCCCCCATAGCCAGTCAGAACACAGAGGTTATTTGCATATGCAGCCTCATTGGCCTCTGCCTCGGAACACAGAGATCGTTTGCATATGTGACTTGATTGGCTTTTGCCTCTAACATTCTAAACAGTTTTGCTATTCTGAGGTAAAATGTGTCCAATCTCCAGGTGAGGGCTGGAGATCACTCAGAATTACAACTACTTTCCAGATGGCAGAGATGAGTTCTCCTGGAGAGAATGGTGGGCTCTGTATCCTTATATGCTGCTGAGGTGGCCCCCATATGACAGCCAATGTGACGTAACAGTCAGGGCTTCAGAGCACGGGAGAGGCTGCAGGTGTGTGGGGGGTGGAAAGCTGAAGAGTGAGGGGGAAATAAAGGTAGGTTGATGATTGGCTGGGAAGGAGATAGGATTGCCAACTCCAGATTGGGAAATTCCTGGAGATGTGAGGGATGGAGCCTGGAGAGGGTGAGGTTTCAGGAGATGTGGGACCTCGGACAGGTACAAAGCCATAGACTCCACCCTCCAAACCAACCATTCCCTTCTGGGGAACCATTGTTGCCAATCTCCAGGTGAGGGCTGAAGATCACTCAAAATTACAACTGTTCTTTAGGTAGCAGAGATCAGTTCCTCTGGAGAAAATGGTGGACTCAGTGTCATTATACCCTGCTGAGGTCGCCACAGCAAATTGACACTGAGTGTCCAAGGCCAGGGCACCCACCCAGAGCTTCTTTTTAGAGGCCATTGTATTTATTTCCACAACAGGCCTTTTTCCTAGTTATATATAAGGAGAGATATCTTATTACAAGAAAATCTGATAGCATATATAACCATACCTGAATTGCATGTTGTGTAGTTGTTTAAAACATATTCTGTTTTGTCAAAAGGATTGATAAAACTTTTCATATTTTGAGTTAAGCTACAACACTTACAATGTCCACATTTAAAATGGCCTTGTTCTGCTTCAGGCAGGTGCTGGAGTATTCAGAGGTAACAGGCAGATAACGGGAGCTGGTTATCAGAAGCAGGATGCCAGAGTTAAATAAACAGAGTCCGTAAATTATACAAAAGTTGTCTGAGCAGGCCAAGGTCAGTTTTCCGAAAAGCAAGACGGATACAGCAGCAGGTCAGTGTTTAAGGGATCGTGTGGAAGCCATGCTAAAGAACTCCTTCCCCATACTTTTAAGCACTCCAAGCCCTATGTCACACCTGTGCCAGCTGCTTCATGTCTCCTCTGGTGATGTTCCTCCTTTGTCTGCAACTGGCAGATTTTGAGCTTGGAGGCAGGCTGACCTTCATCTGGACTGTAAATCCACTCTACGCCTGTGCCAGCTACTCTTGTGAACCTGTAGATCCTGGGGGAAATAGGTCAGCTGACTGACCCTAAACTGTCTTCTTAGGGCTGGGGGATGAATCTCAAACCTCACTGCCTCCTGACTGTGCATCCACAGCAAGCTGTGATTCTCTGTCTGGTTGGTCAGCTGCAGCTGGCTGGTGGCTGGTAGACAAAGAATCCATCTGTTCCTCATCAGAGGAGTCAGAACAGTCTCCAAGGTCCGGCTGTCCCATGACACACCTTTGGGCAAACCTGCTCCTGGAATGGTTCTTTGTAGGTTCAGGAAAACAAAGGTGTTACTGTGAAGCAATTCATCTTTTAAATTGGATTTTTTAAAAAAGAGATAGTTGGGTGTTTTTTTTAATCACAAAGTGGAACATCATGTAGCATATTCCAGTTTTTATACATGTTCTTTTTAAATTGTTTACTGATGCGGTTATAAGTCAAACTGACTGTAATTCTCTCGTTTTGCAATTTGCTTTTGTTGTTATGCAATACATCTTCCCTTCTATAAGCTGTAGCCTTATCAATCACTGTTTTTAAGATGTGATCCAGTGGCAAGATTTTGTTTTAGGGTTCTTGCCTCCCTTTGGTAATCTTCAATATTTGTACACTTTCTTTGAACCCTCAAGAACTCACTATATGGTAAATTATTTGTTATATGAGCTGGATGAAAACTATCAAAACTTCAAAAAGGAATTGTTTTAAAAGGATCTTGCCCACTTACTTTCCAGTTCCATTGTACACTTTTTAAAATTGAAACGAAGACAAATGTGGTCTTGGAGACCAAGCATAACAATGTATATTCCCATTTTACACGCAGAAATGAAATCTAATGAAAGCATTCAAACAGCATAATGGGCTTAATGCAGATCCCCAATATAAAAATGCCTAAGCTTAATTAGTTCATAACTTAAAAAAAAAAGAATGAAAAGGCAAAGCACGACAGCTTCAAAAATTACTTTCATTCATATTTAATAAGAAAACACTCTCTTCATTGTAAGAAAAACATAAATGGCTGCTTTGTAGTTGTTGTCTCTGTTGAAATATGGTACGAATCTTCTCATGATTTTATTCTAGCAGAACTAAGTCTCTATATGCAACAGCAGGAGGGGGGAAAGCCTTATCTTCAATGTTAATGATGCATTTGTTCCAGAGCTGAATGACAGAATTCAGACCTTCCTCAATTCTGAAAACAAAAACATTGACTCTTGAATCCTTTTGCACAGCCATTTACTAGTTGCTTTGCTAAAGAAAATGTTTTTTTTAAAAAAATAAAATGATTTATTGTGGTGCTGTCTCTGAAGATAACAGGGAAATGTCAACTTGTGCAAAATGCAGCTATTCAACTTTTGACAGGCACTGACTGGCACTTCCATATAACACCAATTTTGTAACTGTTCCATGGGCTTCCTATTTGTTTCTGGGCTCACATCAAAGTACTAGTTTTAGCCTTGACATTTTTTACTTATTTATTGCTTCATCATACTCTGCCTTTCCCCCCAACGGGGACCCAAAGCAGCTTACATGGTTGTCCTTTCCTCAATTTTACATCTACATTTTACATTTACAACACTTGTTCTATGGGACCCTTACATCTGAAGTACCGTCTCTACCTATATAGACCCACTCCCCTCCTTCACTCGGCACACTACTTTCTTTTGAATGTGAAGAAGAAGTGAGAAGAAGAAGAGATTAGATTTATACCCCACCATTCACTCAGAGTGGTTTACAATCTCCTTTCCCTTCCCCTCCCCAGAACAGACACCCTGTGAAGTAGGTGGGGCTAAGAGAACTCTTTTCAAGAACTGCCCTTGAAAGAACAGCTCTGAAAGAACTTGTGACTGATCCAAGGTCACGCCAGCAGCTGTGTGTGGAGGAGTGGGGAATCAAACCCAGTTCTCTCAGATTAGAGTCCATGCTCTTAAACACTACATCAAACTGGCTCTCAGTATGATTTCGTCTCAGAAGGTACATTTGCCTTAATACATTCGGTGGACTTTTCTGTGTTGGCTTCCATCTTGTGGAACAGTATTCCACAGAAAGTTCAAGTCTTCTCTGGTGAGATTCTGGAAGATTTGTAAGGCCCATCTTTTTCATTTGGTCTAACTCTTTGCAGATTGCAAAAGGTGGAGATGGGGCTGTGGTTCAGTGGTTGAGCATCCATGTTGCATGCATAATATCCAGGTTCAATCTCTGACATCTTCACCAGGGGAGAAAAATGATCAGGCAGTAGGTGATGTGAAAGACCTCTGCCTAAGGCTCTGGAGAACTGCTGTCTTCAGAGTCGACAATCCAGATCTTGACAGAGCAAAGACCAGTTCTTAGCAGCTCTGTTCAGAATCCTTCTTCAGTCTACTCAATAGGGCTGACTTCCAGGAAAGGGCCCTTAGGGTGGCATTGCAATGGTCTTGCAGCTAAGTGGGAAAACAACATTGCACCCAAGCTGCTGCTTCAGTACATCTGAATCTGGAACGTCACAACAATGACAACATAATCTGTTTAGTGATGCTTAAGGTGGTTCACAGATCACTGTAAACAAAGGAGGACAAGGGAGTTGCAAGAAGGATGTTGCAAGAAAGATGTCAGATTTTGACCCACAGTTTTTGCTGGATATGAAAGATATTTGAATTATTTTATTAGAATATATGAACAAGAGATTTGCAATTCTGACAATTTGCTACCAAGCTCTGCTGACAGGAAGAGCAGGGGAAATTACCACCAGCAATACAGGAGCCAATGAAAGCAGCACTTTGAAACAACCCATTGTCCTGATCAGGCAAGCCCAATATCATCAGATCTTAGAAGCTAAGCAGGGTCGACTCTGGCAAGTACTTGGATGCAGGGGTCTTTTTGTAGAAAAAGAGCTGCTGGAGCTCATTAGCATAACTCATTAGCATATGCCACACCCCCTGACATCACTGGAAGTGTGTCATAAGGCCACACCCCCTGAAATCACTGGAATTGTGTCAGAAGGCCACACTCCCTGACATCACCAGAACCTCTTGATGACTGGTTTTTGTTTCTTGTCCTTGGCCCTTTCAGTCTGTTGGTTATGGTCCAGCTCCCCCTCTTCCTGTCACATGACTCTGATATCACATCCCGGGATGCTCCCTTGTGAGCAACTGGTATTAAAGAAAAAAAAAGCTATGAGTGAGCAATTTGGCTACTGCCTAAATTAGTTTTCTCTGGAGGCATCTTTCCTGAATTAAGAAAAAAATGTATGAGCCGAAGGCTAAAAAACTGTTAGCTACCTTGCACTTAGAGGAAACACTGGACAAAACCCAGGTGCCCTCAGGAGGTCCACCAGCAGGGTCAAAACTCCAGGAGCCCTTCCACTTTTGCCCCCCAAGCACCAAGAATGCAGAGCATCACTGCGCCAGAACATAAGAGAAGCCATGTTGGATCAGGCCAGTGGCCCATCCAGTCCAACACTCTGTGTCACACATCAGCCAAAAATACCAGGTGCCCTCAGGAGATCCAGCAGTGGGGCCAGAACACCAGAAGCCCTCTCACTGTCCCCCCCCAAGCACCAAGAATACAGAGCATCACTTGCCCCACACTGAGAGTTCCTATCTATCTGGTGGACTAGCAGCAGCAAAGAAGGCCTGCCCCTAGCACTGCATCAGCCTACTATTGTAAGGTAAGCACAAATGGGAAACCATATACAAAAGATAAATACACTGTGTCACATAGCCAAAAATACCAGGTGCCCACAGGAGGTCTGGCAGTGGGGCCAGAGCACCAGAAGCCCTCCCACTGTCCCCCCCAAGCACCAAGAATATAGAATATCCCTTGCCCCAGACATAAGAGAAGCCAATGCTGGATCAGGCCAATGGCCCCTCCAGTCCAACACTCTGTTACACGGGGGCCAAAAATACCAGGGGTCATCAGGAGGTCCAGCAGTGGGGCAAGCATCGACAGTCCAGCAGTGGGGCCTGGAGGAAGCATCGATGGGGGTGGAGGAGGTGGGAGCCTCCTCCCCAGTGCTCCGTGCAGCCGGGAGGAAGCATTGACAGAGGAGGGGGAGGTGGGGGCCTCCTCCCGGCTGTGCGATGGGGCTGAGGGAGGTGGGGAGGAAGTAGCGACGGGGGTGGGGGTATCTGTGCTAAGTAATAGGTAATGGTCAATATGAAATTGTACTGATTATGAACTTGTATTTGAACCTAGACTGGTCATTGGTGTGCTATGGGAAGAACTAGAGAGGAAAGGGGGTGGGTGGAGGGGCTAGATTGTATGTGGGTGTAGGTATCGGTTAGATGTTATTGGTGTGTCCTTTGTATTTCTGTGGGGTTGTGTTAGTTTGTACTTCACTGGCTACAATTCAGTGATGTGTTTGTCTTTGTAATTTGGTTGGAAATCAATAAAAAAATTATATATATAAAAAAAAAAGAATACCAGCAATCGTGATCCGGGGGCAAGCTTTATTCAGCCACCTCTCTGAATATCCTCCAGGCCCCCAGTAAGGGTCAATCACCAGAGGTCACTATGACTTCCAGGTGTGCATATGCACACACAGACATATGAAAAATGCAACCCCCTTCCCCCAAAGAAAACAACCAACCAACTGTAGCTGAGTGCTGTGAAAGAGGGAGTTAAGTTTTTGACAGCCAGGTTCTTACACAGAAGTTGGAAGTGAGATAGAAGAGTTGTAAAGGGTTAAGAGGGGTGTGGATTAAAGATGTGTGTATGTGTGTGAGTGAGTTCCTTTCCCTGCCTTGATAACTGAGTGTAAAAAGGAATTACAATATTCCAACAGGGCTTGCTGGTTCTAGGGTGTAACTAAGCTGCTGCAGTGTGCTGCATTTATACAGTGATAAAGGCTTTTTCCCTAGGCATGTACTGTTTAAAACCTGAAATCTCACATCTCTCATAATCTATTTAGTGAGATCTAAGATGGTTCAGACCAGACCATTGTGTAGACTTCACTGGGTGCACACAGCAGGAAAAGGGGGAAAGTGTCAAGCATATATATTCTTCCCCTTGTGATTATAACAGGATGTGTGATCATAACATTGGCCCTGTTCATACGAGCCCATTTGGTCCGGAAGCGGGACGGAACAGGGGCGGAGCAAACCGGCACGATCCCACCTCAACATCTGGGGAGCGTGCCGGATCCGTCCCGGTTCCGTCCCTTCCAGCGTTGCTCCGCGGCAAAAAAGAACCACCTCCCGAGGTGGTTCTTTCCGAAGGGCCGCATGTGTGAGCATGCGCAGTTCGCCAGGCTCCCCTTCCCACCGCTGCGTTCTCCCCGGCATCTGATCGTGCCGGGGAGTGTTGCGACGCGACTCGGGGGATCTGTGAGATCCCGCCGCGCCGTCCCAACTTTGCCGCGGCTCACTTTAGCCGCGGTACTAGCACCTAATTCCCTGCCGTGTGGCAGGGACCATTATAGACCTAATGATGGGGGGGGGACTTACTGAGTTCTGAGTTAAGTTTGTCCTCCTCTCCTTGTAGATATTAAAGCCTTTGGTGGGACTTTACTGTGTGCACACAGCAGAACAAGGGGGAAAGTGTCAAGCATATATATTCCTCCCCTTGTGATTATAACATCATAACATGAGTTAAGTTTGTGTGATCATAACATGAGTTAAGTTTGTCCTCCTCTCCTTGCAGATATTAAAGCCTTGGGTGGGGCCAGAGTACAAGCTGAAGGTCCTGTGGCCTGCAGTCTGGGGCCTTCTGGATCAGGCTCAATCTGGGATCTGGTTCTTGTGTTTGAGTGTGTATGTTTAAACTATATTAGGTGAGTAAGCTCTCTGGGCCCCTTTAAGGGAGGAGTGGGATATAAGTGTGCACACATGAGAGAGAGAGAGAGAGAGCTTGTGTTTCAGGTTTTAAGGGGCCTTATAGTCCAACCGAGGCCAACCTATGCTCAATGCTGGAAGTCTAAAACTAAAGCATTCCCAACAGATGAATGTTTAGCCTTGGTCTGAAGATCTCCAGCAAGGGAGAGACCACCTATTTCTAAGTGGTTACTGGTTGGTTCCATTGTTGAACTGCTCACTGTTAGAAAGTTGTCCTTAATGATCAAGTCAAAGCTATCCTCCTGTAACCGAAGCCCATTAGATTTAGACTTGGATAAACAGATAGCAAGTCTCTAACCCTAATTCTCAGTTTTCTTTTCTCCAGGCTAGAAGCAACAAGTGCCTTCAATATTTCCTTGCAGGACTTGTTTTCCAGCACCCCAGTCATATGTAGTACTATCCTACGATCCCATTCTAGTTTGTCTACATGTTTCTTAAACTGTAGTGGCCAGAAATGGATGCTGTACTACAGATGAGGTCTAACTAATCTAGAGTAGAGCAATATTTTTGTGACTCGGATACTGTATGCCTATTAATGCAGCCTAAAATGAAGGTTGTGCCCAGCTTTCCAACCTATCAAGCTGATTTTGAATTGTATTTCTGTATTCCTAGGTGCCTGCTACACCTCCCAGTTTTGTGTTATTTGCAGATCTGATCAGGATTCCTTCCACCCTTTCATCCATGGCAGTATCAGACCAAGGACAGAGCCCTGCAGCACCCCACTCAGGACCTCTGCCAAGAATGGTGAATTGCCTTTGATAAGCACTGGACAGACACATTTGTCATGCTAAATGTCACTATAAATTGACTCTGTGGTAAAATTGTAGGTGACGGGTGTGTGAATTCCTTGGAGATGGTGAATAAACTTTGTATACATTCTGTGCCATTGACCATTCCTCTGTCTCTGTTTACGTGGGCTCTGAATTACATGCTCAATAAGTCTTGTTAGCCTCTAATCCTTGTGTGACAGATCAACTGTGCTGCAAAGAAAAAAAAAATCATGCTACCTCTCCAGCACTGTGGGGTCTGACCAACCTCACAGGGCTGTTCTGGAAGGCGATAGACTAACTCCCCTGAGCCAGGAGTCTCCTAAGTCATAGACCCTGGTAGTTTCGTAGTTAACAGATGGGGGGGGGCTACATGTGTCAAGACACTAGAGAACCAGTGTGATATTGTGATTACAGTGTTAAACTAGGACCTGAGAAACCCAGATTTGAATTCCCAATTGTCCATGAACCTTATTGGGTGACTTTGGGCCAGTCACTGAGCTTCTTGGGAAAAGGGTCAGATAAAAATGTTCTCGTTGAACATCAAGAGCACTTTAGTTGAGAACTTGTAAATAATGTTTTTGTACTGTTGGGATTTTAAATGGTTTTAAATATGTTTTATATTGGCGTTTGCCTCCATGTAAGCCACCCTGAGCCCACATTGCGGGGAGGGCAGGGTATAAATTGAATAAAATAAAATAAATAAATAATAAGATAGACTCATTTGACAAAACAGATTTGAGAGTGGTGGCCAATATGGTCATTACCTTTGCAAGTGATTCAAAGCAGGGCTATGCTGGTGTGGAAACAGCTACATCATTTGCTTAACCCATGTTGCATTCTGTCAGGTCCCCACAGCAAACAATGTAGTACACACTTGCAAGAAGGTTTTACTTTATTGAAGCCATGAAGTACTAGAACAGGATCACTGTTCAGAATAATGAGGGTTGAGGTGCATAAAAGGATAAAGCAGGTTCATAATTACACTAGCCAATAAATATGGTTCCCGCACGCGGCCAAGAGGCCCCGTTCACGCTCAAGCCCTGAGAAGCAATGGCTCCTTAATGATAAACAATTATTCTATTCCCACAACTACTGCTCATTACAGACTAAGCTAAGCCTTCTGTGCTCTTCCACCTGTGGCCTTGGCGAGATAGCGTTACATCAAAGCATGACTAGCGTTCATGGAAAGGAATGCAGTCTACTGGGAAAATGTGCGCATGACAGGCTGAACACACTCCCGAGGGGGGTTTTGAAGGATAACATACATACACAGGAAAGAACCTTTGGCAGCTTGCTGACACATTCTCCTATTTATAGTGAAATTAATCCTAATGTTGAATAATTCTTATTGTTTGCTCATTATTGATTTAATAGTGAGCTTGCCAACATGCAGTTTTCCATCCAGATATTCATCTGAAATGTTCATATGAGATATTACATTAATTTAGTCTAATCTATTTATGCAATATAATTTGAAAATTCTAACGAAGCTTTATATATACGTGTGTGTGCACATGTGTGTGTGTGTCTGGTTCTTTTCAAACATTAGTGTGTATGTGTGAATATTTTTCTCACTGTACTACATGGGTCCCCAACCTTTTTGAGCCTTTGGGCACCTTTGGAATTTTGAGATGGGGTGGTGAGTGCCACCCAAAATGGCTGCTACATGAGGCAGAGCCAAATCCAAAATGATTGCCCAAGAAACATTGCCAAATACATCTTTCTCCTTGCTTTGCAAAATACTTAAAGAAAGGGAATAAAAAGAATGGCAGAAAGCCCAAGGGAAGGGGGAATAAAAAGAAGGAAACCCTGATGGTGGAATGGAAGCCCCAGGCTGGGTGCTTATCTGTATCCCTGATCCTCTCGTGGCTGCAGCTGCTATTGCAGACTTTCATTTCAATTAGGACAAGCAATAATAAGCCCTGCCATACAATGGACCTAGGGTTGCCAGCTCCAGGTTGGGAAATACCTGGAGATTTTGGTGGTGGAGTCTGGTGAGGGTGGCGTTTGGGCAGTGGAGGGACTTCGATGCCATAGAGTCCACCTTCCAAAGCAGCCATTTTCTCCAGGTGAACTGATCTCTATCACCTGGAGATCAGTTATAATCCCAGGGTATCTCCAGCTGCCACCACCTGAAGGTTGGCAACCATAAATGGACCTGCCCACTTTCTGAAAAGCTCCATGAGCACCAGTGGAAGTAAGGTGCCATGGTGCTCATGGTCTCAACATTGGGAAGCTATATCTGTAATATGTGGTATTTGTAATATTTACTGGCAAATACTGGGGAAAAACCCACTGAAGATAATTGTACATAAAATCCTTTGCAGTTATTAAATCAACACACCTTCTGTGTTGTTATACTTTTTGGGGGCAGAATTTATTTAAATGAAAGAAATATAATTAAAAATCTTTACCCACATAAACAAATCTTAGTCTGAATAAAATCTTGGCAATTATTTTTCATAATTGTATCTAGTGTCTATTATGAAAGCAATTACAGAAATATAACAATGATGTATGGCACACAGTTTTACAATATTTCAGTGTTTATTGGTCTGGAACACAGTAATATCTCATTCTTTTTCATTTAAAAGCTCCAAAAAGTTGTTGGGACAAAAATATATACAAAACTGCTTGTTTAGAAGAGGAAAAGGAAATTAGGTCATGACAATTGTAGGTTGCAGCTTCATAGTTGTTTTTTAAAGCCTAGTAACAATTTTGACCCATACAATGCTATATATTATAAATTCAATGCACAGGTTCTTAAAACCTATGCATTTTCCTGAAACCTCTGTTACCGTTTATCAAAATCACGCAACATATATCCAGCCAATTTGTTCTAGAGATTTCTTTCAGACTCTTGCATTTCTTAGTTCATATACCTGAAACCATCTTATCCTGTTATTTATCACATTATTTTCTATAAACCACCTTTCAGACCTTGGAAGCTAAGCAGGATCAGCCTTGGCTAGTATTTGGATGAGGGACCTCCAAGGACTACCAGGGTTGTGACATGGAGGCAGGCAATGGCAAACCACCTCTGAATGACTCGAGCCTTGAAAACCCCACAGGGTCGCCATAAGTCAGGGGTGATTTGAGGGCATTTTCTACCTACCATACATTACATATATGTTATTCCTGCAAATGACTTGCATTGCACATATAAACATGACATAAGCTGTGGATTTTTTACAAAAATCTCCATACAACATATGCAAACTGCTTTGAACAGGTTAATTGGAGAGGCGGCATAGAAATGTTCTAAATAAAAAAATAGAATAATAAATGTAAACATAATACAAACAAATGAAACCAACAAAGGAAAAGTGAAGAATTAACATTAAAATATAAACAAACAATAAAAAAATTTTAAATAGGAAGCATTTGCTCACCACTATTCAAAACTGATATGCACTCCTAGTGCAGGTGTGAGAGAATCTAGATTCACAACCACCTTCTACACCAAACACTTCTCACGGGTACAAAAAGTGCATATGATTCTACTGAATGTTTAATTGCCCACAAAATGTGCAGTTTTACCATGAGACATAGATATAACACATTATTCATTTAGACTGAGACTGCGAATACATCATATTCCCAAAGTCTCAAGTCAAATAGTAATCTTTATATTAAAAAGTCTATTCAAAAGAATTTATGCATACATTATATATAGATACAGACATTGAGAGAGAGAGAAAGAGAGAGATAACCTTTCATAAATGTTTTTTAAAAAAATCTCTGACAAGCCACTAAATATTGGCTGTATAACAAGTTCTTATATCACCTCTGGAAGAAGTGTAGGCATTTATGAATCTCAAGAGAAAAACCAAGAACTGGAAAGCAGACTCGAGAATGCCTTTCTCTCTGTGTGTGTGTTATTCATCTATAGTGCACTGATGCTTTTGAGATATGGCATACATAAAGGGGTCTTGATTCATCTCAAATACCTGGACTAAGAGCAGAGGCCAAAGGGGAAACTCCTTAATGGCCAAAATAAACACCTCAGATTAATGATGCCAGACCCTCCAGTGGTGGCAGGGATCCCCCACTCCCAGGCCCCACCTCTCCGCCACTGATCAGCTGGCCGGCAGTGGGGGAACTTACTGAAGAAAAAGGGAGTCTTGCTCAATGCGACTTCAATGTGACCCGGAAGTGACACAGGCATGTCAGGGATGTTGGGGCAATGCTCTGGTCTTGGGGCAAAAACTCTATTGTAGAAGCTTTACCGTAGAGTTTTGGCCCAAAAACCAGAATGTTGCCCCAACATATCTGATGTGCCTATGTCACTTCTGGGACATTGCTGTAATATGGGGTGAGACTCCCTGCTCCCAATAAGCCCACTCCCCATCCTCCACTGTCTGCCCGGAGGGACCTGGCAACCCTACCTCAAATAGAATCCAGAATATTACAGGAGGCCAGTGCAGATTCAGAAGCACTGGCCTAATATTAACCATAAATTGGGAGAACAATATACTAAGGTGAAGAATGTCGAGAACAATCCTGATTTTATCATCCGCTACAGATATTAAATGAGGCCTGGTTTACAAAGGCCAAGAACTGAAGTGGTAGAATGGAATGTACCACTGTATAGGGCAGGCAGTGGATTCCTTCATATAAACAAAATCATGGAAATGAAAAATTAGCCCAACAAAAAGAAAATGTCTATCCAGGACCAGCCCCAGCTTATTTTGGCACCCTAGGCGAGGATCCCTTCTGGTGCCCCCCCCCACCTGCCATTTTTAAAAAATAAATGCATTTTAGGAAGAATGAAAAACACAAATAATCAAGAAACTCTCAGAGTACGGGGCTGGGTGCAGTTTGGCGCCCCTAAGGGCCGGCCCACTCTAGGCGATCGCCTAGTTTGCCTAGTGAGTGAGCCGGCCCTGTGTCTATCCCTTCTCTTTTTCATGTGCACATTTTTTAATTATTTGCAAGAGGTTTTTTTTAAACATAGGAGAACATTCTAAAATGTGACCCTCTATGATCCACCCCCTGCAGCCTGGAGTGAAGTGGTCTGTTGTACCGCTTCAGCATTCTAGTACTTTATTATCATCTCATTATTCTGTACGTGTAAATCAGGCCTTAGTTTAGCAAAGCTGAGAAGATTGCATTGCTACCTATTGCTACTATGCTTTATCTTGTATGCACATGAGTTTATTTTATTGTACATTTTTATTCTGCCCTTCATCTAATCTGTTGAGGACAGTGTACACCAGTCTCCATCTTTCCATTTTATTCTCACAGCAACCCTGAGAGAGAGGTTAACCTGAACCTGGGTTTCCCAGATTGTCGTGTGACTCCAAACCACTATACAGGGTTACCAACCTCCAGGTAGGCTTGGAATTCCCCCAGAATTATAACTATGAGGATCAGTTGCCAAAGAGGAAATGGCAGCTTCAGTGGGTGGACTCTATGGAATTACATCCTCGCTGAGCATTCCCCCCTTCCCAAATTCTGTCTTCCACTGGCACTCGCCTCAAATTTCCAGGAATTGTCCCAGCTAGAGTTGGCAACCATAAGCTACACCACACATGTTTCACACAGAAATGCCATAAACTGCAACATCTTGCATTTCTTTGACTTTTCAATCCCTAAATTTACATCCCCCCCAAAAAAAAAAATCAATGCCAATTAAGGAGACACTCCATGCATTTGAGGAAATGAACTCTAGAACATGAAAGCTTGTGTCAAATAAATCTGCTAGTGTTCAAGATGCCACACAGCATGTTTCATCTCACTTTGTTCATGTCTTTCACTTATGTTTCAGTTTATTGTTTATTTCTTGTTTTTCTAGACCACCTTTCCAGGCAAAATGGCTCCCCAATCATTTTACAATAAAATTAATTGAAACAATTCACAATTTAAATAATAAAATGAATCAGTTGTGGTAGAAGAAAGAGGCACTAGCATGTCTATGATGATTCAAGCCCTTCTCATTAGGCACAAACGTCGAGCTTCGCTCCAAGAGACAATGGACTATGTGGATCCTAGTCCGCTCCAATCAGGGGGCTAGGTTCCCGGCCGAGAGCCTATGGGACTCTTGACCACTGTAAATAACCTATTGGGAAGTGGGGAGTGTTTTGGGTGGCGGTTTCTCGGGGAATATAAGCCGGCCTGCGAGCCGGCAAAAGTCGTCTTGTTCCTGATCGAATAAAGTACGCTTTGCTGAAATCACTCTCAGTCTGTGTGTCATGCCTGCCCCTGCTGATGTCATGCCTGCCTTTGCTGATGCCCCTGAACAGGCTCCTGAGGACCCTGAACAGGCTCCTGAGGACAGTACTGCAGCAGAAAGGCAAAGACTGGATCCTGTAGCTGAAAGCTATCTAAGTGGTGAGGAGGATAGAGCCTCCCAGGGAACACCTGCAAGGGATCGGTCTCTGCTGCAGCCCAGTAATTCATCATCAGACTCGCCTCCACCTGTAACCAGGCTCAGGAATGTAAGAAGACAACAGCTGAGAGAGCGAAGGCAGAATGCACGCATGCGTGCCAGAAGATCTCTTAGCCCTGATTACTGACAGGATCCTGTCCTCACTCCTGGCTAGCTAATGAGTTGATTAGCTAGCACTGTATATATGCAAGTCTGTTGCCAGCAGTCATTTGTGCTGGCAAACGTCGTTTGTTCAGGACCTGAATCCTTGCATCTCTGCTCCAGACCTTGTGGAATTCTTCTCGGCTTGATCCTCGGCTTTTGACCTTTGGCTTTGTTGACCCTGCGTTCATCTCTGACTCCTCTGGTATTGTTGTGATTTATGGACTTGAAACTTTGGTATGTCTGACCCTGCTTTTGGACTGTGATTTAAACCTGCTTGAACCTTGCTACCTGATTTGCCCGGCTTGACCTCGGACTGTTCCTGGACTTTTGCTTGCTTGTGTCACGCCCCCTGGTCCTGCCGTGACAGATTGCCAGCACCCACAACGCTCACACATCCCCACCATGGAAGACGGAGCAACCGGAGGTGTGGACCCCATGGAGGAAATGCTAGCACAGGTACAGCACTTAACTCAAGCTGTGATTGCTTTGCAACAACAGGCTGCTACAAATGCTGTTGCTGTAGCAAATGCTGGTACACCTCCCCCACGTTGCCCAATAAATCCTCCTGATCGTTTCGGTGGGAATGTTGATGAGTTCCAGGCATTCCTTGCCCAATGTAATCTGTATATTGAGCTCAGGGCTCGGGACTTTGTTTCTGAGAAGGCTAAAGTTTGTTTCATTTTAAGCCTCCTTAAAGGGCAAGCTGCCAAATGGGCCACGCCCTTGCTGGTGGGGAATTCTCCCTTACTATCTGACTTCCAGGCTTTCAAGGCTCATTTTGCCGCTGCTTATGCCAATCCTGTGAAAGCTGAAACAGCTAACCGCAAAATAAGGGCTCTTACTCAGCATAAAACCTCTGTCGCTCAGTACACCAATGAGTTCCAGCTGCTGGCTCAAGACCTGACATGGAATGAGGCAGCGTTTATTGACCAGTATACTGAAGGGCTGTCTGACGAAATTCTAGATGAACTTGCACGCAGTGAACGCCCTGACACTTTACAAGCCCTCATCCATCTCTGTCTCCGCATTGATGGGAGGTTACAGAGCCGCCGCCAAAACAGAAAAAAGGCTCTCGCCTTCCCCAGCAGAACCCTTCAGACCTTCCACCGGCCTTCCTCCCCCGGCTCCTCTCCACCTCCTGCAGGCACAGAGCCCATGCAACTTGGCACCGCTCGGCCCCGCCTTACTTCTGAGGAGAAGCTGAGACGGCGCACTCAACAGCTGTGTCTGTATTGTGGAGAAGCCGGGCATTTTGCCTCCAGCTGCCCTGCCAAGCAGAAGCGCTCACCACAACCGGCTCCACCGGTAAAAGAGCAGCCCCAAGCCTGACCGGACCCCCCGGTTTGGGGCCTATTCTGGGGTCCTCCAGTACTCCATACTCACCACAGACTCCCTTCCTGGTGCCAGTGCGGTTGCAACTCCCAGACAACCGCTGGCTCTTCATCCACGCCATGTTGGACTCAGGGGCCGCCTGTTGTTTCATGGACATTCTTTTTGCCAAAGAACACGGCGTTCCCCTTCAAGAGAAGGCAACCCCAGCGCTTGTAGAAGCCATTGATGGACGCCTGCTCCGCTCCGGACCCGTCGTCCAAGAAACCCAGCCACTCACCTTGTGGATACAGCAGCACCAGGAACAAATAACTTTCGACTTGGTGAGGATGCCGAGGTTTCCAGTCATCCTGGGTCTCTCCTGGCTGCGCCACAACAACCCTCAGGTAGACTGGGTACATCAGGAGCTCCAGTTCGGCACCAGTCCTGCACCCACGCCTTCCGTGGAAACGATGGTAGACACCCCGTCTTCAGCACCATCGCCAGAACCATCACCAGCTGCTTTGCTGCTGGGCGCTGCGGCTCCCGCTTTACCTGCCACCTATCAGGACTATGCATCTGCTGAGTCAAAATGATCATCAGCTTCTTGATTTCCTCCTGGTGTTCTCTTAGGATACCATCCTTAGGATCATCCTAGGAGCAGGGCTTATTCTAGATGGGTTTTTTGATTGATGGGCGTAGAATAGGGTGCTGAAGCTTTTGCCATAATTGCTACTTGCAAGAGACAAGCATGCCAACATGAAGTTCTTGGTGTTGCCTCTAACAACACTTGGGTCAGTTTGGAGTCTCAGAAGGAAATGCATCTACACATCCTGTCTGCCAGGGCTGAGATGGCATTGCACAGTGTGGAGAGACAAAAGATTATTTTGGTGGCCTCCATGAGGTGTTCTCCAGTGGATACCATTTTGGGCTGCCTCCTAATCCCAGCCAAGTCCACCAAGTTGAGTTTTGCAGCTCTCAGATGATTTTTGTCCTCCCTCATCTACAGTGATGTTGAAGATGGAGTGGTAGAGGGAAGAGTCCTTGTTCATCAGTGTGTAGCACAAAGCCCAGTTTCTCAAACTGGTGTCTATGATGTGTTCCCACTGGAACATACCATACTCTGCACAGACAGGCCCTTCACATAGACTTGTTTCTCTTGGATCTTCCTCCAGCTCTATTTTTCATTTGGTGTCTGCGGGGCTTTGTTTTTGTTTGTTTGGGTTTTTGTTTTTGCAAAAAAGAGGTGCTGGAACTCTTAAGAGGGAAATGCAGTTTTCAGTCTGTATACTGAAAACTCATGAACTTTTAAACATTTTAAAAATAATTCTGTCCAAGATTCTGCAACTGCATTCTGGTGCATTCCCCCAGAAAAAAAGCCCTGGGTGTCTGAAACATCAAGAACCCCCTGAGAAAACCATCTCATCAAGAATTTGGTGTTGCTAGCACACTCTAAAAAGAAGTATTCAAAAGCTCTGGGAATTATATCCTTCTATGAAGTGAATATCCAGGATCTTTTGCATTAAAATACAACTGCAAGGACATGCACACATTTTTCATTACCAGACTCTTGGCAAAACTATATTTTACCACTAGCAAACCCCCCCCCCCCAAAGCACACAGACCTCAAAAAGATATTGACAGAACCCCGTATGGGGGACCATCGTTTTAAAACAAAGTAGATTTGTAAAGAATAAACTGTTCTGTTCCCATGACGGCACACTGAACTATATCTTAAAAAAAATGAGAAATACTTCTTACATCAATTTGTTCAGCATCCAAAACATTTGACAGACATTGGGTTGGGTCTCATGAAACACCTCTGCTCATGCCAGAGCTGTCATGCAACAAGAAGCAGAAGAACGTGACAGCAACTAGCCTTTGCGTTAATTGACTTAACATTATCCCACCTTGTGTTTTGGCTTGCACAACACAGACTTATTTATTCATTTATTTAGTTAGTTCAAATATTTCTATGCCACCTCTTGAGGCAGCTTACAATTAAAATAACCACAATATTAAAAACAAGCCAATAAAAAACCCACAACCCATTAATATATATGTATTTCGGCAACCCTCCATCAGATCAAATCATATCTCACATTCCGATTGGACTGTAATAACTGTATCAAATAGCATTTTGAGTTTGGTACCTGGGAACATGGATTGGATATGAAAAATCAGGGCTTGATCTTCCAGTGCCTCTTGTACATTGCCTTGCACAAATGGAACTCGATTAAGTAAAACTCTTCCCCTTTCTCACATTGGGATGTAGCCCACTGTCAGAGTCAAGCTTACAAGAACAGCTCTGTAAAGCATGCCAGTATTATTGCAATACTGGCAAAAGGTGAGGCCAAGAGTCTCACTGAAGAAAATCTAGAGAATTTCTGGCCCGGACGAGATTTCACTCAGCAGCCTCCTGGATCACAGCTCCTTCTTTTAGCTAAGCAGTATAAGCTAAGTTTACAACAATGTTATCATTCTTTTTAGACGATTTAGAGGAACTATAGTATGTGAATCAATCAGATATTGAGTTTACAGTATTTTCAAGAAGCGGTGTCTGAATGACTGCCAACCATGACAAACTAGTTGGTATGTGTTCCTATCTTTCACAGAGGTATTTTAATCAATCACAGCCCAAAGAAAAGCCATTTATGCACTGTAAATATAAAAAAAAGAGCAAAAGGGGGGAAGGGAGGGGGAGTTCTATGAATTATCGCTTTTTCTGTAGTATAAGGACAAAATTACAGAAGAGCCTCTTGTGCCTGCAAAAGGCTACTTGCACTAGAACAAGATGCTGCATTTAGCTGATCAGAGTGGTAGAATACAACCAAGATTGGATACACGTACATTGCATTGTCTAACTGAATCTTCATTATTTAATCTCAAATGAGCAAAATGTTTCAGTGGATTGTGGGTTGCTGTTATTTTTGTTCATTGTTTTATTGTTATTCCATACATGAAAAATGTATTAAATCAACAAGTAACACACTGTATTGTATTGAGGCAGGATTTATTTACATTATAATCTGCCTTTCTCACTTGAATTCAAGTCGGATTACACAATGTGAGTCTTATCAAGGTAAGGGGCCAATTTTGGGGCTAGGCTGAGTTGGAAGAAAGCCTTTTTTGCTGCTGTAGTATTGCTGTAGAGCAGTAGAGCTGGGTCCATTATAACTGCAAGGCTCTTAACTGAGTCAGCAAGGGTTGGCTGAACTTCATCAGAAGTGCAGAGCACAATGTCCTGCAAGGTGCCTTCCCAACCAGCATTAGTTCTTCTTTTTGGAGTTTAGTTTCATTTTGTTCTCTTAGACAATTTACCATAGCAGCTAGGCAGCGATTTAGAACAAGTACTGCATCACCAGGATATTTGGATAAGGATATGTAGAACTGGGTATCATCCACATATTGATGACAAGCATCCCCAAAGCTATGAATGATTTGCCCTAAGGGCTTTACATAGAGATTGAAAAGCATGGTGTATAGAATTGTACTCTGTGGAACTCCACAGGTTAGGTCTAGGGTTGCCAAATACCTTTTGCTCTGCGGCGGGGGGCTCCCGGACGGCGTCTTCTGTGCGCGCGTGCCGCGTGCACATCAGCCGGATGTGACGTGCTGACGCCGGGCATGCTGGGGGCGGGGCCACAGCCATTTGAGGGGAAAACATAGAGTTTTCTTTTCCAATGGTTGTGGCCCCACCCCCAGCGTGCCCGGCGTCAGCACATCATATCCGGCTGATGTGCATGCGGTGCGCGCTTTGCGCACGCACACTGAGGACACCAGATGGGAGCCCCCCGCCGCCAGGTAAAAACAATTTGGCAACCCTAAATGTCATAATAATGCATGGTCTAACTCAGGGGTTCCCAGAATAGTGCCACTGGGTGCCATGGCATCTGCCAACACCTTTTCTGGCACCCACCAAGTGGATGGGGCCAGGTGGGGCTTTTGCCCAGCACTATTGGAGGTTTGATTGGCTGTGCAGATTTTTTAAAATGTTGCCATGGCAGCAGCAGCCAGCACAGCACAAGGATCTACACTGTGTCACTGAAGTTAAGCTGTGAGAGTAATTTTGTGTCTGGCTCCACCTCCTGCAGCAGCCATTTTGTTCCTGTACCATTTTGGAATGCTGTGTCAGAATTCCAAACGTACCTGCAAAGATTCGGGACCCCTAGTCTAACATGGCCCCAGAATTAGAGGTTTATGCCCTGAAGTTTACTAATTGCAAAGTGTAAGATGTATTGTTGTGACTCTCCAAGCTACTGTGATAGCCAATAATTATGCTGGCCTGTCATTACCATGTCCTGGTGTCAGATGTTCTGCCATTTCTGCAACATGAATCCACTTTGTTGAAAGAACATCTTGTGCCAGATGTAAGCCATGTTCTCACCCAAATGGGAAATCTGTGTTTGAGCTGTAGCAGAGGTGGTCTTAGCCAATGGGCAACTGGAACAGCTGTCAAGGCCCCATGCGGGGGGGACACCTCCCACAGTCCCATCCCCCCACAGAGGGGAGAAGTGAAGAAGAGCAGGTGCCCCACCACCATTGGTGCTGTCCTCTTTTGGGGCTCACCCACATATCATCCTGGGCTCCGGCAGCCAATGAAGGAAGTGGGGAAGGATCAATTGACTAGCTACAGAGAAAAGATAGTCATTCACTTTAAAAAATCCCAAGTTTAAGTTCTAGTTGCCCATGCGTATCTGAGGGACTATAAATGTGCTTAGAAGGGGTAACCCCTGTCCCGAGATTCTGCATTGTGTTCTCTTACAATCACACAATAAAGAATTAAACAGCTTTGGAGTCTTTTTTTCTTTTTGTGTGTGTCTTTCGTGGACAACGTATCAACAGGGGTTTGGGTCAATGGGTCGAGGAGCAGTAAGCTGTTAGCAGAAGGAGGGCAGTTGGAGAAACCATGTAGAGAACCTGCGGCTTAGGGGTCAGAGAGGGCTCAAATGCACCTACTATTCTGACATGATGTGTCCAATCTTTGCTGCAGTGCTCGGGCCTACCTGTAATTACCAAGTACCATAGCAAGATAGATTCATCCTGCTTGCTCAGTATAGAAAATTGGAAGACTAAATGTTCTGCTGAAACAACCAAGCTTGGGCTCTCCCATAAACATGTATGGGCATGTGATGAAAAGCAGGAGCAGGTGGCAGAGGGGAGATGAACCCTGCGCAAGGCCATGTTGCCGCCCCCCCCCCTAATTTCTGCCATTATTCTTTTCCCCAGGAGGAGTTTTATGGATATAAAAACAGCTGGGACAATGTAGTGTCAAGGGGAAAGTGTGAAAGGGGCAGTCAGCTCCCCGCTCTAAAATTTAAGTGATACCAACCTAGGGTTGCCAACCTCCAGGTGGGACCTGGAGGTCTCCTAGAATTACAACTGATCTTGAGCAAACAGGTATCGGTTCCCCTGGAGCTGCTTTAGAGGATGGACTGCTTGGCATTATAACCAGCTGTGGTCCCTCCCCTCCCCTCCCCTCCCCAAGCCCTGCTTTCTTCTCTTCAGGAATTATGTTATCTCTGAGGAAGAGAGGAGGAATTCACACATCTCTATCACTCTATAAATTGAGTGTTGGCTCCAGAGAATATATATACTCTCACACTTTGCAACCCCTAACACTTAGATTATTTAACTGTTGAACTGCAGCTTACTAAATTTGAAAGCATTTGTACAGCAAAGGAAAATGTCTCTTTGACGGGTACAAAACTGTACTATTTACTGGCATTTTATACACAGTTAGATATTGTTCAGACCCTGTTGTTGTTGTTCTTTAAGAAAGTCTGAAGCTTCATTTGTTTTCTTCCAATGCTCACATATCCAAATTAGAGAATGGTAATTAGAATAATTCAGTTTTATTAGAAATTATCCTGCCATCAGGCTCATCTGGTGACAGATGCTTCATATCCTACAGAAATATGCTAGTTTGACTGAATGACTGATCACTTTTCTCACACCTATGGCATGACTTCTCTACTATCTGCTTACCCTCTTGATTCAATCTCTCTAGGTATATACTTGCAGGTAATTCTTTTTTTTTAAGTGGCTACTACAGTTTCATATTTCCCCCCAAAACCATATGTGCTAGATATTGGGGGTCCTTAGCATCCAGTCGTATCTCATATTTTTCCATGAATAGGAAGTCAACCCATAAAGATTTCTGCCCTGCAGAAATAAAGCTGTGCTTGGTGTTCCAGGAGTTCAAAAACTAGCTTAAAATGACTCAACCAGATGTTTGAACAGTATGTCTGAGTTATTTCAATGAATAGCATCTGATTCCATCAAATAAAAGCACTTTTGAAAATATTTCCATTTAATTAAATTTAACCTCTATTATACTTCTAAGAGCTAAGCGGTTAAGTTAGTGGGTTTTGGATAAAAATATGTTGTGTATTATTATGTTTTTAAACTTGTCTTCCAATAGATAGGACAGGGACTAAGACTACAGTACTGGAGAAATGTTCCTGGCAGTAATCACCATTTTAAGAAGTGGGTGGATCCTACAGACACCTTCTGTGAACTCCTCTGACATAAAGAGTCTTCCACTGATTGTACTTCGCCATTGTATATATATATAATCAGCACTTTACAATTGTTTTAGAACTTTTCTATGGTTTAAATTTGTTCTTAACCTTTTATGTAAGCTGCCCTGAGACTGCTTCGGTGGGGATGGCAAGGTAAAACTTGAATAAATTAATAAATAAACAAATAAACAAATTAATAAATAAATTGTTTTAGCCCAATTTTTCATCTTGAATCTTGATTGTATCTTCTACTGTATTGCTACCTTCCCAATTTAGTATCATATACATGTCATCCAAGTCATTTATAAAGATGGTGAACAATACCTGGCCCAGGACAGATCCCTAGGGTTCCCATTCTCCAGTTGGGGGCAGAGGATCCACCACTTTAGTGGGCTCCTACCCGCCACCGGCCAGCTGTCTGGTGAGAGGAAATTCCCACTACCCTGATATCATGTGCGACGGGCTGGTGTCACCCAGAAGTGACTTCAGCGTGTCAGTGACATTCTGCTTGGGGGGGGGTGACATTCTGCTTTTGGGGCAAAACTCTGTGGTTTGAGGCCATTTTTTACCATAGAGTTTGCCCAAAAAGCAGAGTGTTGCCCCAACATTGTTGACATACTGACGTTATCCAGAATTGATGTCAGCACATCATACAACATTCCTGTCCACCCCCAGAATGCCTCCCCAAATCCCCCTGCCAGTACGATGAGGGGACCTGGCAACCCTACAGATTCCTAAGGCACTTCGCTTGTCCCTCCTCACCAAGAGGATGAGGAAACATTAACAAATACTCTTTTGGTCTTGACTTGACTTGAAGAGATAAGGGTTAAGCTTTTAGAGTTGATACAAATAGATAAACTAAATTTGATACTACAAGGGAAAGATGATTGTATCCATAGCAGTAGATGGGCTAGAGTATATAAATGGATAAAGGAAACAGGAGAAAATTAGACTCAAATGTATACATGGATTTTTACATGTAATGTATTATATTATGATAAAACCATAAATAAAACTTTAAAAAATACTCTTGGTGTGATCTGTTAACCAGCTACAAATCCACCTAACAGTGTAGGTTTAAGTGTGCTTAAACCTAATGATTTCAGTGAGCTTAAGACCATCCATTAATGTGTTGGACTGTATGACCATTATCTTAATTCCACAATGGAAATCTCAAGTCAATTGTAAAGTAGGTTGATTAATAATTTGTTACCATTTACCCACTGTACTACTCTGAGACTTGGTGGAAGAAGAAAGGATCTTTTATATGAAAGAAAAACACTAAGAAATTTAACAAAGTTCGAGAACAGTGGTTAAGATCAACAAAGTTTAATTCTGGGTAGTGGTTTTCATATTAAACTTTGCTGGTCTTAAAGGTGCCACTGGACTCAAACTTTGTTCTGTTGTTTCAGATCAACACAGCTACCCACCTGAATCGAAGAAATTTAAAATATTTACTGTTGCTGTGTTTACCATAACAGTGCAGGAAATTAAAACTGCTGTGTAAAATCTCAGGTCTAATCATCATGATTATTTGGTATGATTTTTCAACTCTGCATTTAATAAGGAGAACCATGTGAATGGTACCAATGTTTATACTATGGTTAATTAAAGATCCTTATGTAGGGAGGTCTCCTCTTACATTGCCTCTGGTGGCACTACAACATCCACCAAGCCTCCAGAGATCACTATAGCTAAACTAGAAGTGACACAACACCACTGGGTCCAGTGTGCTGATGCTCCAACAACTGTTCAAGAGTTTTGTTCCCTCTAAGCTGAGTTAGTGTGAGCTAGCTCACAGTTTTTTAGCCTCCAGCTCACACATTTTTTGTCTTAGCTCAGGAAGGATGGCTCCAGAGCAAACTGATTTATGCAGCAACCAAATCGCTTGCTCACAACTTTCATGCTAGCAGCTCACAAAGTACAATTTTTGCTCACAAGACTCCACAGCTTAAAGGGAGCATTGTTCAAGACTACTTAAAAACCTGCTCCCCATATAGGGAGAGGTAAAGAGACTCAAAGCAGGAGTATAGAAAGGAACAGCAGAAACTGAACAAGCAAAGGAAAGTGATAGGCAGGAGGAAGACTGTGTTGGGAAGAGGGAGACTGTGTTTCCTAAAGACTGGCCTGAGGGAACAGTACCACAGAGCCCTCAGCAGCTGTTGAGTGGAGTGCTGACAAGTATCTCTAGAAGCAACAATATCTGAAAGACTGAGGATGACACACATGATGAAGATCATGCATGTCTACCCATCTGTAAAATGAAAATTGCAGACTCATGCAGCCATCATGTAAGGGTGATTGTCACATCTTGATTCTTTACTCCTTTTATGGCCAGCTGATATACTGAACTGTCCATAGTTGTCCAGCCACATTTAAACATCACCCAGTACCTTGATGTCAGTCCCCTCCTTCACTGTTTTCAGCAGATGATTCCTAGCCAGGTGACCGCTTTGATCACAGTCTTTCCTCTTCTGGGCCGCAATTTGCTTAAGTATTCCTATGTTAAAATGACTGATCTGAACAGCTTGCTGGCTTATTTTGAAATCAAAACGCAGTGGTAAAACTTTCAGGCCATTTAATTCAATCAATATGTGCATGCAAAATAGTTCAGTCAATAAGAATAACAATAATCACTCATTGGACTCTGTTTATGAAGAATAATTTATAGCACACTGTTTCAGAATCATATAAAATAAGCTATGGAAACCACTACATACTCTTTATTGTTGGGCTGACTTGCAGTACCGAGAAGGCCATGCATTTTATATCACAGAGAATCTCATTTCATAATGCCTTGATGTAATGCATTCTTTAGAGAAGATCACCAATGCAAAGAATGCTTAATGAAAGATACCATTACCCTGGCTTCACTTGCACCGTATTCTTTAATTTGAATTGCTTTCAATAAGCTGCATGCTGTGGTCTTAATTCCAGCAAGGTGAGATCCATGCACAGAAGTAGATTTTCACACATGGATCATCACTTTCTCAATATTTCAGCCCAGGTGCCTCTCAAGGTCAGCTCAACAGTGTTTGCTGATGATCTCCTCCTACAATGATATCGAAGATACTGCTATGAGCAACACAGCCTTTTCAGTGGTTACACCTGCTTTATGCAAAAGGATTATCAGGCCTCCCAACAAAGCAGGAAGCCTACCGTCAATGCCTGCCAGTGCCTCAGGCATCAGCACGAAAATGGGACAGGCCAGGTGAGAAAGGCCTGACAACCCAGTGGCACCCGAGCATGCTCATGTTACTTCAGGATTAAATTGAAAGTGACACAAGATGCTCCTGCATTATTTAAAAAACACTTTGGTGTAAAATCACAGAGTTTTTGTTAAAATGCTAGAGTGTCCCCAGCAATGCACTGACATTACTTCTGGGCACACGGGGAGTGATATCAGTCCAGGGCTCTTTTTGTAGAAAAAGCCCAGCAGGAACTCATTAGCACAATAGGCCACACCCAACAGCAGAAACGCATTAGCATATTAGGCCACACCCCTGACAGCACAGCTCATTAGCACATTAGGCCACACGCCCCATGTTACCAGAAGTCTGGTCATCCAGCCACACCCACCTTTTGCTTCTTATTCTGTTTACCTTGTTTGTTGTCAAAACCCAGGGCTTTTTTTGTAGCAGGAACTCCTTTGCATGTTAGGCCACACATCCCTAATGTAGCCAATCCTAATGAGTTTCTGCTGTTGGGTGTGGCCTACTATGCTAATGATTTCCTGCTGGGTGTGGCCAATTTAGGAGCCATCCGGAACTCCGTTCCTGTGCGTTCCTGCCCAAAAATAGCCCTGAGTCTGTCGTTGGTGATGTCATTATGCAGCCTTTGACACTTCCACCCACCCAGTATATCTCCCACCAGTTGCCAGGCCATGTCTGGAAACCCTGTTTATGAAATCAGCTTTGCAAGGCTATTTTTTTTCCCTAAGAGTTGTAAGACTTTTCTTTCTACATAAGTTTTTAAACTATGGAAGGGAGTGGCATAATGTTTATGGTCAGTGTCTCTGGACTATTGCAGTGTTGTTTTTGTAAATACTGCTGTTTAGATGTGGCTTGGTTCTATACTGTTGAATTTTTATAGGAATCTCTTTTATTATGTTGTGAACTGCCCTAAGCATAAGGAGAGATGGACTCAAAATCTATAGATAAGTAATAAACGAATACACTATGGGATGTTGTGTAGAATAAAAGTTCCTCACAATCACCAGCCAGACGTTTGCAGGGGAGGGGAGCTGTAATCTAGGTAACTATATAGCTGTTGCGACAGTCATGAGTCTCCTGCACAGCCACCCCTCACCTCGCCCCAAATACATGCACACATACACACACAAACACACACCTGGAAATCCTTGGACTGTAACCACTCAATGACATTTTGAAGAGAGAAATATAGAGAGCGATTTTGACAGAGGGTTTCTTGTAACAAAGACAGTCAAAAGATATGGGTTCATTATTAAATTATGTAAAACATATTTTAAAAATTGTCTTCATTATCATTCATTAGAAACAGATTTGGCATTTGAGATTACGAGTAATTGATCTGGCACCATGACAAAACTCATGCATGTAAATACTTCAGGTAGTGTTGTGAAAGATTATATCCCACTGAAATTGTGTGACATGCTTTGCATTGCAGGATGTTACTAGATGGGTTCTGGATTTTGGATGCACCTTTATAATATGTTCCGCTAAGCACCATGCACACAGACATACGCAAGTGGCTTCAGACAAAAGTACATATCCAAAGTTGACCAAAATGCATTAGAAAGGCCGACAAAGGTATTCACGAATTAAGGTTCCTAGCCCTGCCCTAGCCAGCAACAAGGGATGGGAGGATAGAATTGCCAAATCTTGGCTGGAAACCTCCTTGAGATTTGGGGATGGAGCCAGGGGAGGACAGGGACCTCAGTGGGGTACAATGCCATACAACCCACCCTCCAAAACATCCATATTCTCCAGGGAATCTGATTTCTTTAGTCTGGAGATGAGCTGTAATTCTGGGGGATCCCCAGGTCCCACCTGGAGGCTGACATCTCTATCATGAATTGAAGAATGTGTGTGTGTGTGTGGGAAAATGTTTTATATGATGCAGATTGCTTAAACTCAGTGCTTTTTTTGTTTAAAAAGGTGCCAGTACTTATAGATAAGGTAGATCGTATATAAGGTTGTGTCTATCATAGATCATATATAACGTTGTATGACCACAGATCATATATAAGGTTGTGTCAGTTTCTGCCACCTCCCACTTCAGGACTTGGGAAGACCCTGAAAAAAGGTGCTGGTATTCAGCACCGGTGAGCACCATCATAAAAAAAGCCCTACTCAGGCTCACTGTCATATGAAGATACGAAAAAGTTTTTTCCATCTACATCACACAGGCAATAAGATGCTACCTTTGCCTTCCAAAATTCTCTACAGATTTTAGAGCTGATGAAGATCAGTGTATGTTATGCTGCCTAGCTATACAGCTGATAAAGATTAATGTATGGACCAAACAGTCATCATCTTACATTGACCACTGGGGTGTGGGATGGGATTGTTCTATAGCAATGACATTTCTTTCCAGGCCACTGCTGGCTCTTCTGATTGTTCATTCCAAACTGGGATTTATGGAAGCTATCCAGTATTAAGTATAACAATGTATACAGCAGTGGCCATTTAATTCAGTGTCCATGAAACTATGGAATAAAAGAATGTAATTGTGCAATGCTAACTGCAATTGGGAAAAAAGTAGCCAAAATCAAGTTGACTCTCATTCTGCTTAGTGATACAAAACACAAATCTGTCCCTTGAAAAGAGCTTTCAGGAGCAAATTTTGTTCTGTTCCAAGGGCAACTGTGACACTGGGCACAGCTAGGCTTTACACGCTTCCTTACAGAACCGTAAAAATTGGAATTATAGCCATAAAGATCTGTATTACGGGAGGGGAGAAAAAACCACAGATTTTCTGCTCTGTAGCTCCAGCACAGAGGCATAGTCTTATTAAGCAAACAACCATATGCAGCCAAAAGGATCGATGAAACTTAAATTCACAAACAATATATTCAGGGTGAATTAGCCATTTGTGTGAATAGGAAAGGATTACATTCCACTGCAGTCCACCTCCCACTGATGTCAAGGGCAAAATTCACATACATTCTAAATGATCCCCACAGCATCTTATATTCATTTCATTTTTTTTAAAAAAAATAATCTAATACTGTGATGTAAAAACATCAACTATTTATTTTTCTGCGGGCTAGTATTATGGAAGTTCATCCATAAATCTTTATTTTCTTCCAAAATCAGAAAAGGCATGTCATCTACTTAGGGTTTACTGTTCAACCTGATGGCGCTTCAAAATGAGATTTTGTTAGGAAAAATACTGCGCTGGGCCCCTCTGGCTCAGACAACACCTGAAGTAAATTCAAACAAATGGAGACTGATGGTGGGCTTTCTTGGTGGGCTTTCTTGAGGGAGATCATTATGATAAAATGGGGATATATGGGCCTGTTAGAGTGATCTGGTTCTATGGGGCCAAAGAGCCATTATTATAACATCGTACCCAAAAGGCAGAATCATCCATCAGCCCAACAGCTTAATTCAGAAAGTGTTTTTCTGCTAGCAGACAGTACGGATGCTACAGATGCATGTGCTGGCACTAAATCTCTTCTGCCATTGACTAAGGCCAGTGCAGACATTAACTATGTTGTGGCTGGGGAAGGTTACTGAAAACAAGTTCCCTCTGGTGAGTTCTTGGTGCTATGGCTATGACTTCTGGCATTTGGGTCATCACTATCAGAGGTCCTTTCCGCACCAGACTTTTGCCCCCTCAGATGGAAGAAAGAGTCAGACAACCAAGGTTGGATAAAATAAGGCCACTTTATTAACATATTAAAGTAATGGCAAGGGCAAACATGAAACAGCGGCTTGGTCAAGGCCTGGTGTCGCTTTGACCCCATCCTTAACCGTATAAAAGGCAAGACACCAAGGCCCCGGGTTGGAGCCAACTGTAAGTCGCTTGCAAGCCAGCCGAGCCAATGATTGGGATGCGCCTTCAGGAGCCCTCCAATACCACCGCACAGCCAGCACTGAGTCTCCATCGTGGCCATCCCCATAGGCAGTTTGCAAGCCTCATCCCCAGCCGCACGGCTGCAGGGTTGATCCCGCAGACCCCTCTACCCCCCCAGGGGTTATTAATTGGTGCTTACGTAGCCACTGAACTTTATTTAAACCTAATTCTCCCCTAATAAAGTGACGAACTAACCCAAGGCACCATCCCAAACCAATTCCTCAATCCACTGGCAGTAGTGCAGGGTAGGCGAAAAAGACCCCTTCTCAATAGCCCATCAGAGAAGGGGACAAAAAATTCCTACCTGGCCCCCCGTTAAACAGGGCAACCAACCTGTGCTTACACTACATACAGGGAGGGTAGGTGGGCCGAGCACGAGGTGAGCAACTGCCAGGGGTAGAGCAGAGCCAGCCTTAAAGAACTGCGCTGGCTCTGCTCCTCCTTTAGGAGGTGAGGCTGCATAACAACCCTTCCTCTATTCCTCTTCACGAGGAGGCAAAGGCAGCCCCCAGGAGGCATGCCATTGGCTGCCTCCTGTGGGGCCGGATAAATCCTGGTTCAACCCTGTCCCCAAAATTACATTCTACATTACATGCGAGTTCACCCCTGTAATTATCTCAGGGTATTTTTTACATTCTACACTGCACTCAAGTTCACCCCTGTAATTATCTTGGGGTATTTTTACATTCTACAGTACACTTGAGTTCACTCCTGTCATTATCTTGGGGTATTTTTTGTTTCCACATTACATTGTGCTCACCCTGGTTTCACTCCACACTTGTCCCAGGATAAAAATATGCTATTATAACCAGGAATAAATGTGAGGTATTGTGTCACGAGTTGAACTCTGATAAAACCAGGAATGAGATCCAAGTGCGGAAAGGACCAAAGTGAAAGTCAGCTGCTGGCAACTGCCAGGAGCAACCAGAAGGGGTGTGAAAACACTTCACATTTTAACACAGGTCACTGTGGTCTGCTGCTGCAAATGTTGCCACCATACTACTATAGTTGTCGTTATTTTCTGCGTTCCTGGCAAATGTTACATATGCCAATGGCCATGAACAATAAACTTACTCTACTCATTGCATTGCAGCAGCCCAAAGTTCTTACTTTGGAATAGTAAATTCCCAAATAATGAGCAACACGAGAGTTATTCCTTCTCTTCAGGGGTCATTTCGTAGAAAAAGAGCTAGGGGGACTCATTAGCATAACTCATTAGCATATGCCACACCCCCTGACATCACCAGAAGTGTGTCCTCCCCACAGCCAGCGGCGACCTCCAGCGGGCACCAGCAGGGAGCTCCAGGCCCCGCCCTCCCGCACCTCACCCGGGGGGATGGCGTCCCCCCCGCGTCCCCCCCCAATGACCCCTGCTTCTCTTAAACCAAAAGTGGATGTCTCCAGCTCAAAATTTCACTCATTTCAGTTGTTTTAGTTCAGCTGTTTCATTTGTCCATGATTAGAATCTGAAAAGGGAAATGTGCTTTAAGCATCACCTGTTCTACAACCAGGAGCATATTTTTATGCTCAACATTATTTCTTCTTTGGTTTACCATTCCCATATAAATGAGTGATTCCACAATGTAGTTTCCAAAATAGCCAATGTATCTGAGAAACAATCCCAACTGTGCCTGAGAGACATTTTTGCACAAAGTCCCCTAGGACTGCTGGAGTACAACAGCAGTCTGGCAGTGCCTTGTGCATAGAGCCAATGGGAGGTGAGCTCATCCAAATATATAAAAGAAAATCCCCTCACCATAAAATCAACGTCCAGGCCAAACTGCTGGACCTAGAAATACAAAATTTGGGGAGAACACTCCTACCATGACATGGATGCTTACTAAGAAGGGATTTTTAGAAATTCAACCACTAAGTGGGTCAAAAGGGGTAAAATGCACTCCCCACATTGATTCCTATGTGGCTGCCAGGCTGCTTCCTCCTTGCACCCCCCACTCTATGATTGGTCAGCTGCAGAGCTCAGTGTTCTGAGGTTAAAAAAACAAACAGTTACAGGAGACTGCAGAGAGCTAATGACAGTTGAGGAAATCAGGAATGGCCAACAACCACCTGTGAGGTACAGCAATGCTGCTGGCCCAGCCTCTCCAATGGCTTCCAACACACTCACCTCCTATGTTTTAACAGGCAGTTGTCTGTCAGGTGCAGCAGCAGTTGCTGGGTGCTTAAAGCCACGAGGGAGCCCACCCCAGCAGTAATGCTTTAGTGATCCTGCCAGCCCCACCTCCACAGTGGCTTCTAATACTCCTCGCCCTCCTACACTGGTCAGGCAATTGGTACATATGAATTTCCTTAATATCTGATTGTTCGGATGGAGTTTTGAATACATAGTTATGTCCCACTTCTTAAATGTAACATAAATGAGAGACAATTTTGTAAAAAAAAAGGGGGGGGTATGCCCTCCCTCCCAATTTAATGCCCAGGCCATACCCCTGCACCAAGAAACCCAACATAAGGGGAGTGCATTACTTCCATGATGTCAAACCCCCACACAAAGAGATTTCTGAGAAACACAACCTCTAAGGGAGTAAAAAAGGGGCGAAATGTGTCCCCCCAATTATTTTCCATGTGCCTGGCAGGCTGCTGCTCCCCCCACAATTGGTCAACTTTGTAGCTCAGAGTTCTGAGGTAAAACCTGCCTGCTTGCACCCTCCTCCCTCTGATTGCTCAGCTGTGGATCTCAATGTTCTGAGGTAAAAACACAGTTATGAGAGACTGCAGACAAGTTGAGGACAGTTACAGAAATCAGCGATTCAAGACTCCTGAATAGACATTTTTTCAAAAAAGCCAGCATGGCAATTGAGTTAACGAATGTTCATGGGGAGATAGTAAAGGACAATTCTAGGAGCCATTTCGATGCGTGTCTCCCTCATGAACCTGAAGAAATGTCCACCACATCACCACTCCCTCACACCAACTCCCACTCATACCTCTCACCTCTTACTGCCCCTCCCAAAGCTCCTGGCAAACATCGAGCCAGATACACCAACGCTACAAGGAGGAGGTAACTTGGAATGCGGAAGGACATTTGCACATAGTACTCCTGTGGGGCACTGAGCTGCGCAGAACAGCACAGTCTCCATATGAGCAAAATAATCCAGGAACACAAGTAGAAAGGCCATCACTTTTGTGGAAAGTGGCAGGAGTTGACTTAACAGACAACTGCTTCTTAAATGTTGCCTGCTCCAGAGTGAGCTCATCAAGCCGCCCGGTGATCCTAGCACCTGAGGGCAGAACCACCAATGTGGTCTACAGAGACATCCTTCAGTAGAGGGGGGGGGAGTACGTATGTCTCACTTCATTTTTTACACTACAATCTTCTCCATTAGAATTCCTACAACAAATGTTACATTTCAGACTTCACATCATTAGTATTATAACTGGATTTAAGGAACTTAAATATCATAGTGAAGCACAGGTATCAGGCTAGTTTCAGATATTTAATCATGGCCTGCCTCCCTGGTTCCACATAGCAACCATCAACTCTTCTAATGTTATTTGACAAGTTTATCTAGCTACCTCTTGAGGTCAAGTAGACTTCCCCCCCTTTGACCTAAATCTGACAATAGAAAGAGTTGCTATGGTCTGCACTCCCTTTCGATGCTATGAGAGGAATACTCCCCTCCCCCCCATTAGGTGAAGGGTTGTTTAGCTTAACTGAACTAAGATTGATCACAGTTTATAAGAGCAGTGTAGGCTAAAGGAACAAATCTAGAATAGGAAGCCTGCTCCAAAGGCATCAAAAGGAGTAGGTCCTTAGATCAATAACCCAGTGATGTCTTTGGGGCAAATCTGCCTCCCCTATCCAAAATTCAGTAGACGGATAGGGACATGGACACATTTCCCTTGGATACCATAAGAATTGGCTGTGAGGGACCAAAGCAGTATTGGGAATCATCCATGTGTTCAGAACACAGTACTGTCACCCAGTTGGGGATGGTAGATTGCAGGAGATGCCTACACTCAGGGCTGGCTTGCCCGCTAGGCGAGCTAGGTGCTCGCCTAGGGCGCGCTGGCCCTCAGGGGTGCCAAACTGTGCCCCCGCCACCCTAACCGGTGAGAGAGAGAAGTTGGTGGGGATCGAGGGTCTCTGCCCGCCCCCTCACTCTCTCTCTGCACCCGCTGGGGTGGAGGAGGCCGGGGTGGAGGTGGCGGCGCAGCAGCTCGCCCTCCCCCCTCCGAGGGGAGGAGGCAGAGGCGGCATGGCGATGGCCAGCGGGCGATCACCGCTGCCATGGGAAGGGGCCGGGGAGGGGAGCAGGGCCCCGCGGCAGCTGAGCCCCCTCCCGGCGAGAGAGAAAAGGTGGCGGGGATCGGGTCTCTGCCCGCCCGCCCCTGTGCGCGCTCTCGCGCTCTCTCGCTCTCTGCGGGGAGGGAGGGAG
>NW_015161442.1:204232-242303 GCF_001447785.1 Gekko japonicus
TGCCTCCTTCCTTCCGGCTCTCTAGACGGGGGGGGAGGGAGAGGAGGAGAAGGTCTCCCTTATCCTCCCCCCCCCGCCTCCCCCTCCCCGGCTCCCCGATGGGCCTCTGCAGGGTGCCTCCTGTGCCGCCCCCCCCCCACACACACACCGCGTGCGGTCCCCAGGCCGTTCAGGGGAGGGGCTTCCCTTGGCACCACCTCTCCTACAGCTGGCTCTCCCTTCCTCCCATCTCCAGGCCCCGCCGGGAGGTTGGCATCTGCGCTCGCCTAGAGCGCAGGACAACCTTGGGCCGGCCCTGCCTACACCTGCCTTGTCCCCAACAGATTAGCTGTTTGCTCTGTAGGTGAGCCTATGGTTCAGTGGTTTAGATTGCCTGCTGAAGAATCTGATTAAAAATTATTTAGTAAAATTGTATTATTTTATTCCCCAACTCCATATGTGTGGTTTCTTCATATCCATGATTAAACATACATCATTCATTATGCCTCTCTAAATTAGAATGATGAGATAGATTGGCTGGAACTCGGGCCCTAACACTGCCACTTCTACAAATGTGGAATAATACATTCTCCCAACAGTCCTATTATTTTTAATCAACATCAGTAAATGGACAGGCCTTGTAAAATAAAGTGGAAATAAGCAGAGGAATGAATCTTACATTTTGTGCTTTCCCTGTGTCTAATAATCTATAAAGCAAAACTGTGATGCTACTAGTGTGCATGTTCAATAGAAATCCCTGGGAGCTTTTTATATTTTCCTGCTGCACTTTGTTGCTCAAGAAACATTGACTTTAAAACTAATCTGTGTCACAGTTGGTACCTTAGATAAGGAACATATGAAGAACTAGGGAAAGGTAATTTATTGGACACCAGATAGAAAAAACCCAGTGGTGACTTCCTGTTTTTTCCTTTGTGGTGGGCAGTTATCTCCTTGTCATATGGGGCATAATCAAAAGGCATTTAAAATTTCAAAACAGGTCACAAGCTATACGCCAGCAATGTTTTGAAATCATTCAAGTTGGTGCATTATGGAGCACAGCCAGTCTGAGATAACACAGTGATTTCCAGTGTGTAGTATCACCAAGATAACATGAGCCCAATATATATATATATATACATCTTAAAAGTTTCTATTTAAAAAGTTCTCAAAGTATAATGTAGGCCCCGTTCACACGAGGCAGTTTGGGCCAGGAGCGGGCCAGATTGGAAGCGGCGCAAACGGGCGCGATCCCACGCCAACATCTGGCTGGCGTCGCGCTCCTGCCTCCAATCTGGCCCTTCCCGGGATGAAGCGCATCAAAGATGAACCACCTACCTTCGGTGGTTCATCCTGATGGTGCGCGTCATCCCGGCCGTGGGATCAGCGGCGCGTCTTGCCGCCGTCGCATCCCCGGCCCCCCTGCCATACTGCGCATGCTCGAGTATGCGCAGTACGGCAGCCTCCGCCTCCAAGTGTATCGTCCTCCCCGGCATCTGATCGTGCCGGGGAGCAACAGAGCGCGGCAACTGGGATCCATGGGATCCCGCCGGGGCGTGTTTTCTTTGGCGCGGCTTTTAAAAGCCGCGCTTCGCCCCGTCGTTTCCCTGCAGTATGGACGGGGCCACAGTAGCTGTATTATGTAGATTACTAAGCACCTTTGACCAAATTACAGAGGCATTGCCTCCCACTGCTGGATAATTAACTTCAGTTGTTAAAGTCTGTGTGAAGGGAATCTCATCAGGTGCCAAAGAAGTTATTCAATAGCTTTGTATTTGTAGGACACCTATGGTCATTAAAGACCATAGTGCAAATTTTGCTGTTGATCATTATTGCCCCTCACTTAATAAACTTTAAAAAAAACCCTAAATATGTTGGTTAGGAAGAAAGAATGTTCTAATATATGTAACACATAAGAGTCGCCACTTTTCTTTCTGAGACACTGTACAGTGGATACATCTAAACTATGGTTTTTTTCCCTTCAAAATGTACAGAATACAGATGTGTCCATACTGTGCTTGTGGCTGAGTAGCACTACACTAAGGCAAGAGAGATTTCCTCTTTTGATTCTGTTTCAAGCACTGCCTAGCACATGTGAGGAGATATTTTCCTGACAAGCCCTGCCTGGTATTTTCTCCACTGAGATAAAACTAAGTGCTCTTCCATATAACATTTATACATCAGCCCCACCACTGCTGAAGAGCTGAAAGAGCTACCATTTCACATGGCTGCCCATACACCATGTTATGTAAAACTTGTCTGCTTTTTTATGGGCCAGGGAGTTCGCCTTGGTGTCTGGAGTCTGAAGCTGGTCTGTACAACTTCTGCACCATCAAGCCCAAGTATGGCAGCCAAAGTATAAGACAAGTATGGCAGCCCACCATGTGCTTGACACCATTGCCTCACCTTGGTCCAATTTTGAAGGTCGTCCAGGCATGTAGAATAGATTTATTGGGCTCCTGGTAGGCCACCATATATGGACAGCAGACTGCAGTAAACTTGGTGGTTCTGATTCTGGTGTGATATTGAAGGATCCTATGAGGCCATGATCCATCCTTGGGGAGTTTTACTTTATTTTAGCTTTCTGATGTGTGTTTAGCTTAGTCTTATCGTAGCCTTAACAAAGTTTAGTTTTCAGTTTTCTATCTTTGTTTTCCTTCTCTTTCCCCCCTCAGACTCAGTGCCCAAGTTGCCTCTCCCTCCCTTGTTTGGGTGTGTTTGGAGCAGTTTGAAGGTTAAAATAGATTAAAGGGTAGGGTTGCCAGCCTCCAGGTAGTATTAAAAAAAACAGCTCAAAGACTGTTACACTGTGTGTGTGTGTGTATATATGAATGTGTGTGTATGTATGTACCTCACCTTATATATAAAAGCCTTTTGGTGGTGGCATTCTCCAGAACATTCCACACGCTCCCGAATTGGTTGGCGTCCTGGTGTGTCACTCAGAATCTGTCCCTATCCACTGGCTGCGTTGGTCGAGTCTCGCCTCTAACATTCTAAACAGTTTGTTGTTCCTCTCCCACCCAATAGCCAGTCAGAACACAGAGGTTATTTGCATATGCGGCCTCACTGACCTTTGCCTCGGAACACAGAGGTCGTTTGCATATGTGGCTTGATTGGCCTGTGCCTCCAACATTCTAAACAGTTTGCTGCTGCTGTTCTGAGGTAAAATGTGTTCTGAGGTAAGATACATTTTCCCTTAGTACCTGTTGGGGGAAACCATTGTTGCCAATCTCTAAGTGAGGGCTGGAGATCACTCAGAATTACAACTGTTTTCCAGATGGCAGAGATCAGTTACCCTGGAGAAAATGGTGGACTCTGTGTCCTCTACATGGAGCTGCCCTTGTCGCAAATCTGGAGGCTGCAGCTACTGCAGAACGCTGCGGCCAGGCTGGTGACAGGTCTCCCTAAATGGGAGCATATCCAGCCTGTGCTGAAGGCACTGCACTGGCTGCTAATAGCATACTGAATCTGCTTCAAGGTGCTGGTATTGACCTTTAAAGCCCTATATGGCCAGGGTCCAACATACCTGTAGGACCGCCTTTCCCCATATATACCCCAGTGAGCACTACGGTCAGGAACACAACATCGACTGACCATTCCTGTCCCTAAGGACACCAGGCTTGCAGCAACCAGGGCCAGGGCCTTTTCAGTGGTGGCTCCACACAGGTGGAATGAGCTCCCAGAAGAGATCAGGGCCCTGCGGGACCTTTTGCAGTTCTGCAGGGCCTGCAAGATGGAGCTCTTCCACCAGGCTTTCAATTAGGAGCCACCACTCCTCCACCACCACCACCAACATCCGTGGTTTTGGGTTGGCTCTGGTCCCGGGGAGGGTATGAATTATATTATCGCAACAAGCTGAAGATCATTGATGCCGATAAAATTGTTAGTATGCCATCTGAATAATTCAATGATTACCATCAAAGAGTACCATCACTAGCACTTTAATTGTTAATTGTTGGACTGTTTTTTAATGTTTATGTGCTGTTGTTGTTGCAAGTTGTTTAAATTTTGTACATGGTTTTTATGGTACAGGGTACCAATTACTGTAAGCCGCCCTGAGCCTGCTTGTGGGGAGAGTGGGGTATAAATCAAAATAATAAATAAATTATATCATGCTGAGATGGCCCCCGTATGACAGCCAATGTGACATAGCAGTCAGGGCTTCAGAGCATGGGAGAGGCTGAAGGTATGTGGAGGGTGGAAAGCTGAAGAGTGAGGGGGAAATAAAGATAGGTTGATGATTAGCTGGGAAGGAGATAGGGTTACCAACTCCAGATGGGAAAGTCCTGGAGTTTTGAGGGATTGAGTCTGGAGAGGGTGAGGCTTCAGGAGGCGTGGGATCTTGGACAGGTACAAAGCCATAGACTCCACCCTCCAAACCAAGCATTCCCTCATGGGGAACCATTGTTGCCAATCTCCAGGTGGGGGCTGGAGATCACTCAGAATTACAACTGCTCTCTAGAAGGGAGGGGGGAGGAGATGGAAAGCTGAAGTCAGAGAGGCAGATAAAGGTAGGTTGATGTTTGGCTGGGAAGGAGATAGGGTTGCCAACTCCAGATTGGGAAATTCCTGGAGATTTGAGGGGAGGAGCCTGGAGAGGGTGGGGTTTGAGGATGGGTGGGACCTCAGACAGGTACAATGCCATAGACTCCATCCTCCAAACCAGTCATTCCTTCCTGGGGAACCAGCATTCCCAATCTCCAGGTGAGGGCTGGAGATCACTCAAAATTACAACTGTTCTTTAGGTAGCAGAGATCAGTTCCTCTGGAGAAAATGGTGGACTCGGTGTCATTATACCCTGCTGAGGTCGCCACAGCACATTGACATTGAGTGCCCAACACCGGGGCACCCGCCCAGAGCTTCTTTCTAGATCTTGTTGTATTTATTTCCACAACGGGCCTTATTCCTAGTGTGTGTGTGTGTGTGTGTATTTACTTTCCATTGTGGTTACTTAGCCTCCAGGTAGTGGCTGGAGATCTCCTGCTACTACAACTGATCTCCAGGCGACGGAGGTCCACTCACCTAGAGAAAATGGCTGCTTTGGAAGGTGGACTTTAGGGCATTATATCCCACTGAAGTACCTCCCCTCCCCAAACTCCAACTTCCTCAGGGTCCACACCAAATATCCAGGTATTTCCCAATCCAGAGCTAGCAAGGGTCCATTCTGACATTGACTGTTAATTGTTAATTCTTTATTCATCCCTTTTCCCCTTCTTCCCTTTGAGGGGGTCCTATTAATGTGTGTTTGAATTATGGAAAGATGTGAAAGGAGAAGTTTGAGCTTTGGGTACATGGTTATATATTTAGTTAGTTACCTGTTTATTTAAGTTCTATGTTTTACATGTTATGATTTGGTTAGGATATTACTGTTGTTATCTGGTTTTGTTTAAAGTAAGCTTTGTGGGCCACGGGTTGGGTTTCATTTGAAAATTATGGATAATATGGAACATTACAATAAAACTCGTTTTATATAGGCCAGTGTATAAACACTCAAAACATCTGGATCATTAAAAAATTAAATTGCCTTTATAAATATTTCTGTCATCAGTAAGGCATCTTTATTTTTTATTTCATTTATATCCTGACTTTTTTCCCAAATGGGGACTGAAAGCAGCTTAAAACATTCTCCTCTCATCTATTTTATCCTCACAACAACCCTGTGAAATAGGTTGGGCTGAGAGTGTATGACTAGCCCAAGGTCACCCTGCAAGTTTATGGCAGTGTGGGAACTTGAACCTGGATCTGAAGATCCTGGTCCAGTGAGGTGGTAGAACCTCTTGATTCATTCTTGGTTGTCATTCAGCTACATTGAAGCAAATGGCATTTAGGTAAGATCATAGATGTGCTACAGCTACAATTATTATTGTAAGCATAATCATGTCAGTTAATTGAACTGACGATCATGTTCATATGTGGAACAGCTGTATTACATTTGAGCCACATTACAAATTGATCTAGACAGTCCAAGTAGCCCAACTTTGTCAGATCTCAGAACCTAAGCAAAGTCAGCCCTGCTTAGTATTTTGATGGGAGATCACCAAGGAAGGCAGTGACACACCATCCCTGAATGTCCCTTCCTTTGAAAAACCCATGGGATCACCATAAGTCAGCTGTGACTTGATGGCAAAAAAACAAGCAAATTGGGTGCCAACAGAAAGAAAATCTACACTTGTACTTTATTTACCTAGCAGTGGCTGAACAGGCATACTGTCACCAGTACTATGGAATGAAGACCACAATTATTAAAGTGTATAGTATCACACAATATTCCTGCACTATAACTGATCCATTTTCTCTTATTCAGCACATATCTTGTGGACAGTACCCCTCAGCAATGAACTCACAAAGTTGGCTTAAAGATACACATGACACCAGCAATTCTGACATTGCACCAGATGCAAATCTTAATTGAAACTGCAGAAGACTTTTAAGTGGAGAGGATTTGGTGCCCAGGAACCTGTGCCAGGATGAGCAACCAAGTGTTAACAAACCCCAGGTATATGTGCAGTCAAAATAAGATACAGAAGAAATCCTAAGCAGCAGCCACTGACTGATGCTGCTGAGATTTTTCTTAGTTTTTTCCCCCCTTGTAATTCTAGGCAAGATCAAGTAGTGCACAAGCATCCTCAACTGGAATAAAATTATTGTGTCGATTGCTTTTTGTTTGTTTTTGGCAAAATCCTCAGCTGTCTCTCACCATATGTCTTTCTGTGAAGACAAGCTGGATGTCATGATAACTGTCTGTTCACTTAACACTAGAAAAATGTTTGCCTCACACATTTAATTTGATTGAAAATAATAGCACTGCTGTAAAGTGTCCTGAGTTTAAATTCAATTTACATTTATTTCGCACTGGCACAAGATTGGGCACAAACTATTAGGAACTTGCCTGGAGCAGACCATGTTGAAACAAATGGTATTTAGGTAAGATCATAGATGCACTTTCCTCCCAGTGCCTTTTGCAGGGGATTGGACATTCACAGCTGGATTATTAAGAAAAAATAGTCTTCAGTTGGTGAGAACCTAAGACTGACCCCTGAACAAATAAAGTCTGTGTACCCAAGAATTTTCAGCCTTTGAAACCAATCTGGGGATTTATTTCTCCTTCAACTACTTCTATGGAAAATGCAGTTATGAAAATAGTAGTCTCTGTCATGAAGTAACCCTTTCAACTCTTCCCTTTGACTCTCTCCAAAGAGCAAACAATAGGTTTCATTCAAGAATATGTGTGAGTATCCCACCCCTCCTTATGGAAATTTCTTCCTCCCAACTCCCTTCCTCAGGTCAGAGAGCTCTTGCAGCTGCCACCACCCAGAGGTGCTATTTCTGCCCCTCTTCCCCCCTTCTGTTGCCTTAGGTCACTAACAGTGGGGTGTGTATGTGAGAGAATGAATCTTGCTCTGTCCTCTGTCTCCAACTATCCCGCTAGCTTGACTAAGTCTGGACATTTCAATGTGGATGAGCACATGGATACACAGGTGAGAGTAGTCAGCAGATACCCCAAGCATCTTGAAAGGTAAAATGCTCTAACAAGTAAACATCAGTTGAACACAAATAAATGGGAATTAATCAGCCTTCAGCTAGAAACGTTGCAAATCACTAAAAAGAAACAAAAATAAAATACCTCACTAATCCTACACTCACCACTGCTTCATACTGAAAAATAAGGTCAAGTTTAGTAGAAACGTAACAAGGCTTGCCCCCGCTTGTCAGCCTTTGTTTCCTCTGGAACAAATTTGTTTCCTCTGGAACAAAGGAGTCCAGTGGCACCTTTAAGACCAACAAAGTTTTATTCAAAGTATGAGCTTTTGTGTGCACACACACTTTTTCAAATACAATTTGTTTTTTTAAAAAAAATGTTTTCTCTGTTACTCCTTAACACACATTGCCAAGCCAAGCTGACTATTTGAACCCCTTTTTCTGTTTTGTTGAACAATCAAAAAAGTCAGAACTTTGTGGATTTGACAACACTCTCCCCACCAACACCCAACTAGCCAATAATTCACCTGTTGTAATAAGGAAGGTTTAAGATGCCCGAGCTGGACATTAAAAAACATCCATCTTGCCACATAAACAGTCCTGGCCCAAGTGACCGTTTAAGTCTCCTTGGACTCATCCTGTTTTCTCTGTGCATTTGTCACCCTACAGTTTTCTTCTTCTTTTGGAGTAATTTGAGATAATCCCTTAAATTGACTCTCATCCCATAAACAAGATAGTGTGATATACTAGGCACATTTCTTCCTATTCCTTCACATCTACCGCAGTATATAAAAGTACCTTATACTGCTTCGGAACACTGGTGCACTTATTCCAGCACTGATTCCTCTGACTGGTTCCCTGAAGTCTCAGGAAAATATCTTTCTAAATCCTGGTGATACCTGACATGAGACCTTCCAGATCTCAGCTGTTATTATTATGTTGCTATATTGACTATGGTAGGAAACTCGGGGAAGTGTGGAATGTGTAAGATTTATTATGTAATATAGATGGTCTGATTCCCACAGGAGTTCTCTGATCTTTCCATCTCCAAAAAAAGCTGGAAGGAATGCAGGAATGGTATATCGCCCAGATGTCCATGTTGTTTTGTGTATGCAGTTACTGAGCCTGGATCTGCCCTATGGTTGCCATTTGCCAGGTGGGGGATCCCCCAATTTTGTGGGCTCCTGGAGGGAATCCCCCCAACAGCGACATCACACATTGCATGCCTGCATCACCTGGAAGTGATGTTGGCACGTTGGTGACATTTGGGGGTGTGACCCTCTGGATTTTGGGCAAAACTCTATGGTTTGATTCCAATTTTACCACAGAGTTTTACCCAAAATGTAGTGTCGCCCCCAATGTTGCTGATCATGCCGATGTCACTTCCAGGTGACGCAGGCACATCACATGCAATGTCACTGTTTTGGGGTGAATAGGGGGATGATGTCACTTCCCACTCCCGGAATGTCCCCCCCATCCCCCTACTGGCAGGCGAAAGGGACCTGGTAACCCTAATCTGCACATTATATCATTATGTTCTTTTCAGCTTGCCAACCATGCACTAACCCTAATCTACACATTATATCATATGTTCTTTTCAGCTTGCCAACCATGCACAAGTATGTATGTAGAGCTTTCCCCACAACTCAAAAGTGCCTTTCACACAATACTGCAGTAATTTTATAATAATTCTGTCAAATAGGCCAGAATTATTAGCTCTGTATTACAGATGAAAAGTTAAAACTGTGAGATGGTTTATTTTATATTGGCAGAAGTAGGTGAATAGGTCACCAAGTAAACTGTTTCATTGTTTTGTCTTCTCTTTTCAAATTGTAAACCAATTTGAGTGTCATAGCCCAGAGGTGATATAAATGTATCAAATAAGTAAATACTTACAATGCTAAATTCCAATTTCCACACAAGTATCATCTTGTCATGGAATTGTTAGGAGTCACTGCCTCCTTACTCAAGACCTTGAGGTTCCCGCATTACCAGAACAGAGCAGGAAGAAACTACTCAGCACATTAAAAACACCTATGAGGTGAGGGGAGGCTTTCATTCACTAGACTTCCTCAGGTTCCTTACCACCGTGGTCTAAATATTAAGTGCGGCTGCATCCTAAGAGCTTTGTTGGTTGATTTCTTTACTCTGTTTGTGAAGCAGAAGTAAATTCTGTGCTGGCATTTCTGAAAGATAATTTTAATTTTTCAGTTGAATGTTCTTTTATACAGAAAAGTGAGGAGCGAATAAGCAAGACAGCCAAACTGCTCACTGAAGTGGGAGCTGAAGATATACAGAAGGGGAGAAAACATATCTTCTGGCGGCCATATCTATAAATGTACAAACCCAAAATAAAATGTCAGTGCCTATCTAATCAGCTACATATGATATTGGATAAAATCCCTGTTATCTATGTTACTTCATTATCTAGCAAATGTTTCTGCAAGTTTTAGGAGACTTTCCAGGGGGTGGGGGAGTACAGACAAGAATAAGATTGAAAACAAACAGCAAGCCTTTAAGCACTGAAAACTGTCTGGCTGAACCTTTCATATTAGAAACTGTTCTTATTATCTATCCCACTGAATACTGCAGATAAAAATAATGAGTGTGCACAAGCTCAGAACAAAGAAAACCTTGATGTGGGACATGGCTTCAAAATGGTGCTGTTGTTCAGTACACACAGACAGGCAATTCCATTTCTCAGATACAAAGCATGTTCACACATTCATTCTGCTCTTGGAAAGAAAGCAAAAGAGAAGTACACATCATTTAATGTAGAAAAATGGAGGAGTTGTCTGTAGTTGTACCTAAGCATGGGTAAATATTTTGATTTTTTTCCCCAGTATTCATTTTTTTGTAAACATGATCCCCCACTTCTTGCTGCTGGTTTGGGTTTTTTGTTCACATCATATATCCACCTTGTAAAGATTTTACACACAGTCTGCATGGGGATGGATGGAAAGGTTCTGTGCTGCTAACAATGGAAACTTCCACTGCTGCAAAAAGCCTTATTTCAGTAGAAGGCTCATGTATGAGAAGCACTTCACCATTAGAACGGAACCTTTGAATCCAACTCCATGGTCTCTATATACTTAGACAACAGTTATATCTACAGTCTATTACATTTTTGTCCTACACTTCCTCTAAGAGCTCAGGGTTACATGCATCGTTCTCTCTTCCCCATTTTATGCACACAACCACCCTGTAAGATAGGTCAGACTGAGAGAGGACAAGTGACTCAGTGTTACCCAGACAGCTTCATACCACACTGTGGATCAGAAACCAGATCTCCCAGATTATACTTTGACACTCAAACCACTACAGCACACTGGTATAATGGTAATGTATTGACACAAATAATGTTGAAAAAATGAATTTTATGGGGAAGTTTTGGTGTGAGGAAAGATAATGACAAGGGGGGGGAATCACAGGTTTGGTGTGCACAAAGGAGAACTGGAACAGGGATCTCAGTATCAAAACAGCAGAAATGAGACATTTGATTTGAACCTCTTCCTGGATTGGATTCCACTTGCCCCGCCCTGGCTACCTTGCCCACTGTGTCTCCTGGTCAGGCAGGGGTTCTGAAGTGTCCCGTCTTCTGCCCATTCCTCACGCATAGCCAAGGATAATGTCACAAGTTCCCATGTTCCAACTAATGTGCAGCCACATTGCTGAAGGCAATACTGGGCCTCTTTCTCAGAGAAAGTCAAATAGGTTACATAAATAAACCAAGCCGCTTTGCTATCTGCTGCTTGTTTACTCTGCAGCAAACTATCCTGCACTGACTTCCAAAGGAAGTGCATTAGGAAAATGACCACAAGAATGTTCTTTTACGAATTACGAATTTTAATAGCATATTTACCTTCAGAATAGATCTGACTATACTGAATATGAAATAGCAGGGACACAAGGACATTAAATAATATTTACAATTATGGGCTGCTGGTGGTGGAAGAATTACAGCACTGTAGTTTGAGGTCACACACATGATGAATCCACATTGCATATGCCTTACACTGTCTTCAGAGATTTAACAGCTAGAGACAAGGGAAGGGTCTGAAATCTGATGAATGATAACTCTAACAAGTCAGACACATGCACGGGCACATCTCCATGAAATCTCTACAAAAGAGAAAACAAGGACAACTGTTTACTAGGAACAGATACCAGAAAACAGGGACTGTTCCTAGCAAACTAGGGAAACTGAAACTGTGTGTTGTTTATCTCATTTGAATCTCAAAAATAACTCTGAGGGTAAAAATCTGTACAATGCAGAGCTAGAGTAGGGATTTGCTTTCAAGTATGAAGGTGAAATTAAGAGCTTGTTTACAAAGACAGTTTCAATTACAAAACTGGTGATACCAGCGTAACAGTCCTTGAACTCTCTTCAACCTCTAAACTGTAATTGTTCATATAACAGAAAGGTTTTCATTAAATGGTGGCTAGATATGCCACTTTATAGACAAAGAGAGGCGCACAAAAAAAATGCAGCCCAAAACTAACCCAGACAGAAATGCATGCCAGTGTTTTCAGATACATGAAAATACAGTTGTTGAGAAATCTCAGATCCTCTATTACCTGTTCCACCTACACATTTGATCATGTACATTTCATGGGGTGAGTGAGCAAAACTTTAGTCTCTTCTTTTGCCAGGGAGCAAAGCTGGCACATCTGCCTGTATTTCCCCTCTATCTGTTGTCTTGCCTGACTGCCAGCATGTCTATGTAAAGCCTTTGCCTTTGTCTGCTACAGTATACGGATGCTGGCTGAAGCTGCTAGACTATTGCAGAGGGGAAGCCATATGCCTTCCTTAGGGATGTCAGCTCTGGACTGAGAAATTCCTGTAGACGTGTGGGTGGAGTTTAGAGAAGGCAGGGTCTGATGAGAGGAGAGACCTCGGTGAAGTATAATGGTTTAGAGTCCACCCACTAAAGCAGCCATTATCTCTAGGGGAATTGATTTCCATCGAGATCCTTTGTAATTTCAGGAATCACCTAACCCTCCTTAAGCAGACCAGCTGCATCAACCACACCACTCTTGAGAAGGCTCTCATTTGTTCCCAAAGCAAAGCTTTCCCCTGCCTACCTAGCACATGTGCATAGATTCAGGAATGTGAAGTGATACGGAGAAATAAGTGGCAAAAGTGGAAATGCTGAGCATAAAACAAATGCTGCTCTAATGACCTAATGCCCCTATCTCAGGCCCATAGCCATAGGGGGGCATCTCTGGGCCATGCCCCCTTAATTAACAGCCATGCCCCACAAAATGTTCTATCCAAAGTTAAAATTTTTTAGCTACGCCATGTCCTGCCTGCAGCGACTTCTCCTCCAGCATGCCAGTCTGGCACTTCCTTCTCCAGCCAGCCAGTGTGCCCACCTTCTCCTGAATTGCCCAGCCCTGATCATCAGCTGAATTAGCCATGCCGAGTCCTTCCCATGCTGCCTTCTGGACACCACTTAATGTTTTTAAAAGTGCTGGGCTGAAAGTCAGGTGGAAACTATCCTCTTCCTCCCATGCCCACATCCCCCTTGAACCACAGTACATAGTGGGAATGCACTCTGCACATACTCAGAGCCATTCTTAGATCATATGTCCTTGGATTGTGGATTGTACAAAGCAGTGCGGCAGCCAAGAGTCTGGCCACTGAGGCAGCCCCTTCTCCTAATCGCTACCTGGTGTCTTCCTGCAGCTGCCTGGCTGCACTCCCCTCCCCTCCCCTCCCCTCCCACACTGTCTTGGATTTCAAGGCTTGGCATGAAGATGAGAGTGAGCAAGAGAGACATCCAGCTCCTATGTCAGAAGGAGTTCCCTGCCCCTTGGGCTGGGCTGGATGGGACTGAGATGCCAGGGGCCTATCTGCAGCTGATTAATTCCCCCCCACACACTGCCCCAACCTCTCCCACTGCCCAGGTAACTGAAATCAGTCAGTAAAAGTGACCAAATAAACTGTCAAACTGGTCTGGATGGTTTAAAATCATGCCCAAATGTCCAAAGTAATTTCTAATATTTATGAATGGGAACTGTTTGGGTTGGATCTTAATTAGTAAATTTTGGGTTGCACGCCTCTATGTATTGTGGAAAATAGCAGGCAATGTGTTCTTGTCAATTTTATTTGCAACTGAGCTGTTGTATTATGTTTACAAAGCTAAGTGTTTGGTCAATATGTGTCCTGAAGATTTGCTTGCACCTTTAAGACAGTTAAAAATATTTGCTGACAGTTAGACGTACCCTTGCTTTTTAGAAAACAGCTTGGATGTTATATTTTGAAGAGAGGGGACACGTTATTTCAAAGATGCTTTTAAGAGTTTCTCTCCAGAAGATTTTTATGCTTTCTTTCTTTTGAAGTATTGTTGTTCAGTAATGAAGGGCACTGTGCTCCCTTCAAGTAATATCCCTCCTGCAAACGTAGATTAGGCTTGAGCCTTTCACTTTCCTTCCAACTGTTCTATATAACTTGGAGGAAATATTTGCAACCAAGCATGAACTTTGTCAAGCTGCAATTTGTTACCAACCCCCAAAAAACCATGCTGTCCCCCCTCTCCCCTTTATAAGCAGGTGTCCAGATCTTTCAAGCCCTGGGCTTGCCACTCTCCACTGTGTGCCATTGTTTCCTTTCTCACCAGATAGATTGGAGGTGTAGAGCTCCAAATCACAACCTTGATTTGTAGACTTTTGATGGATCTATGATAATTGTGCTAAAATTGAAACATGCACACAACCTGGGCTCCCAATGCCCACATAGGACCAATGCTTTTCAAATATTTGCTGTTGCTCCAGTGTATCCAGTTAAGCTTTGCTCTGTCCTGCATCTAGGAGTCAGAAGCAGCAAAACTCTGAATGGGACTGACTCCTGACACATATTTTTGACAACTCTGTACAATAGGGTTTCCAAGTATAGCTTACCTCCGCAGCGGGGGACACCCGGGTGGATCCCGGAGCACGCGCGCACCGCATGCACGTCACCAGGAAGTGATGTTATGATGCCAGGCACGCTGGGGGCGGGGCCACAACCATCCAAGAGGAAACCATAGAGTTTCCCCTTGGATGGTCATGGCCCCGCCCCCAGCGTGCCCGGCGTCATAATGTCACTTCCTGGTGACGTGCACGCCGGGGTGGGGTTCCCCCCGGGGCCCAATTCTGCGGCGGCGGAAATTGGGCCTCCAAAGCGGGGGTTTACCCGCCACCCGACCCCACTTGGCAGCCCTACTGTACAAGCTATACACATCATGCAAGCCTGCTGAGCAAAGGATCTGCTGCTAACAGATCAGTGTATCCAGATCTCATCTCCAATACTTACTTGTATACAGGGAAGCCAGTATTCTACAACACCCAGCATGTGGGAATTTTATCCCTCCCACCCCAAACCTGGTACATATTTTGCCCATCTGGAATACAAAATGTGTGTGATGATGATGATGATGACCCCAAAGGGGTTTCATCCTTGAATTCTCAGACCTTCTACAGATCTTGCAGAATCTTTCATTGCACCTTTCCTTGAAGGACTAGCTCTACTGTTACTCAGTTGCCTGAACTGTAGCTTGGGCCAGCTCACTGCCTATGGGTAGAGGTCCCTGTCTTTCAGCAGGTTCATCTGACCCCTGTAAGAGCTACCCAGGGGTGTGGCTTCGTGGTAGAACATCTGCTTTGCACACAGAAAGTACAACATTCAATGTCCAGTTAAAAGAATCATGTGATGTGAAAACCCTTGCCCGGAGAACTACTGCCAATCAGAGTAAGCAAGACTGACCTTGATACATCAAGGGTTTGACACAATTTAAGATAGGACTTTGGGTGGGTTTACCACCTTCTCTGTAATAGCCCATACCACATGGAACAGTCTGCTTTATTGGAGCAGATCTTATATGATGGATGTTTATTTATACAGTTTTGGACAGAGTTCAGAGTCACACTATTATATTCATGGACGTGGTTTCTGGAGTAACAATTGGATTGGACTGAGCTGAAGTATTTTTGTTGTATTTTGGGCAGTTCCGTTGGCCTGGTATTGTGTGGTGGCCATCTACTGTTTTAATGATGCTTGAATTGTTTTTGTTTTCTTGCAAAAACATTTAAAAACAGGATTAAAAAAACTGAAATAAATAGCAAATTGTTTCTAAAAGTAAGGCTTTTTTGTTAAGTAAATAGCTATCCCTTGCTACTTTAAGCATTGTCTGCCAGATCTAAAAGCCATATTCTAATTCCAGTCTTTCATCCCTGTGATTTCCAGTGGTTAGAAATAATGTCTTCTGCACCCAAAAGCACTGCTTCCAAATACTGAACTTCATAACCAATGAGTAGTATCACCAATTTGTGTTTAACTTGACTTCCAAGATGTGTTTTGTAAATTTAATATTAAAGGAAGAGAGAAGACCTAGTACCAGTTGGCTTGCACCTCATGGCTTTATAGAAAGATGATTAATGAGGAATCACATTGAGGTTCTTAGATTCTAATCCCTGAAGCATTCATCTGGTTCAAACCCCATTTGCTTCAAACTAGCATAGGACTTTACGCATGCAGTCATGCATCCAGTCAGTGACAAAGTGCATAAGTGTAACTACACTGTGCTGTTCCCACATTGATCTTACACACCAGAAAAGAATTTAATCTTGACATGTTATAGATTTACAGAGTATTAAACTCCAATCATTTTGGTAAGAATTTCAATAAAGTTATATCAATTGAACCACAGACACAAATCTATTCCCTTCTGGGAAATTATTTAAAACAGACCCCCTGGGAGAACATAGTCAATAATGACTATTATTATAAATAGGGTAAGTTAAAACCACTGAAAAAATCTGTCCTGAAGTTACTTAGGCCCTGAGGTAGCAAATATTCATGGTAGTTTTAGCCACATGGTTGATATTTAGCAGCAAGGTTAATGGAGGAAACATGGTGAACCAAGGAGGGTCTGCCTACAGTACAATGCAGGTAGGTGCCATTGGACTCTAAATCTGTTCTACTGCTTCAGACCAACACGGCTGACTACTCACAGGCAGTGTTCACTCTAAGGTGAGTTAGAGTGAGCTAGCTCACAGTTTTTTAGCTTCTCGCTCATACATTTTTGTCTTAGCGCAGGAAGGATAGCTCCAGAGCAAACACATTTATGCAATAGCCAAATCACTTGCTCACAGCTTTAATGCCAGTAGCTCACAAAGTAGAATTTTTGCTCACAAGACTCCACAGCTAAGAGGGAACATTGCCTGCAGGTAGGTATTATCATCATTAAGGCATACACTCCCCTATGCAGTCTATGAAGAATAGAGAAGGCATGTTCCATCAGATTATCAGTTGTCTCCTCAGGGGTAACAGAGGGGAAAGGTCTCTGTGCCATGCCATTGAAGCCACAGTCTGCAAGGAGACCCGACACCTTCATCTGTATAAATGTTCTGCACACAGTTGAATTGGCTCCCTCCCAGAGTAGGCTGAACTCTGTTCTAATTGCCTGATAGGACATGTCCACAGGGAGAGGGATGTGATTCATAGGGTATTGGAATTTGCAGGCAGTTCTATATTCTTTCTTCCTTGGTTTATCAATAACAGCAGATGGTATATAGCAGTGATGGCGAACCTTTTAGAGACCGAGTGCTCAGACTGCAACCCCAAACCCACTTATTTATCGCAAAGTGCCAACACGGCAATTTAACCTGAATACTGAGGGGCACAGCTGGCTTCTCTTCCCCTGCTGGCTCGATATCTGCCTTGCATGGCCACAGCCTGCCCAAACTGGGGGCCACCCAGACAGCTGGGGTGACGGCAAGTGTGCCCACAGAGAGGGCTCTGAGTGCCACCTCTGGCACACGTGCCATGGGTTCGCCACCAGGGGTATATAGTTTAGTTCATGGACTTTATTTTGTCCCAAGAAAAGGGTTTTGTTTCGTTTCTTTGAAGATCAGGAATGATATAAATTCTCAGTTTGGATTTAGTTAATGAAATTTTTGTAGCCACATTCGATTAGTGGCCCATCCATCACTGGGTGAATAACACAACCCTTTTACAAATAGTCACATCATCATCATCATCCCCATGGTGTTCTCTTAGCAGATATGCCCTTATTAGTTGTTGTGCTCATATGCTCCCTCCCATCTCCCCACACAGCTTTCCAAGAGGTCCAGATATGGGCACCCTAACTAAGAAAGGACTATAACTTCCAGAAAGTAATTCTTAACCAGGATTCAAACATAATTAAATTTAGGCAGTTATTCTGATTCCAGGCATGGCAGCAAGAAGGGTCTTGGGTAGTCTGGGATGATAAGGCCCATAGCACAAGGACTGGACCCTTTAGTGGCCCATCCAAAATCCGTTCAATAGCGTTCCCCCTTTAAAATAGCCCTGATCATCATCATCATCCCCATGGTGTTCTCTTAGCAGATATGCCCTTATTAGTTGTTGTGCTCATATGCTCCCTCCCATCTCCCCACACAGCTTGCCAAGAGGTCCAGATATGGGCACCCTCAGTAAGAAAGGACTATAACTTCCAGAAAGTAATTCTAAACCAGGATTCAAACATAATTAATTTAGGCAGTTATTCTGATTCCAGGCATGGCAGCAAGAAGGGTCTTGGGTAGTCTGGGATGATAAGGCCCATAGCACAAGGACTGGACCCTTGTGAACTGGTTGCTCCAGCAAGGTTCCCTCCCAGTCTAAGGTTTAAATAGGCTTAAAGGGAAGCAGCCACCTGTTCTGGAGGCAGCCCATGGGACTCATCTTGTCAAGACTTAACTGAGGCCAGAATCCTGTGAAGAATTTCATCCACTGGAGCCATGGTCTGGTCCAAAAGCTGGAGCATGGGCTGCAAGGTTAACACTGCATCTCTGCTGGGCTGCTCCTGTCAGAGCCTGCTGTCTCAGCTGCTCCAGGCAGGTGGAAGGAGAGCATGGAGGGCTGGTGGTCCTAGACCTGGATTGGCCCAGGCATGGGGTAGCTGTCCCTGCTCCTGGAATACCTGTTAGTCCTCCCAGTGCCAAGTAGGGTTGCCAGATCCAATTCTGTCCCTGTCGGGACTTTGGGGGGTATTCCTGGAGGGAGAGGGGCATCCCCAATGTGATGTCATCATGTTGGGGACATCCCCACTGCAAGCCCCACCCCCAAGAACAATAACTGGCAGCCACCCCTCTCCCTAACCTCTTGCAAGATTTAAAGGGCCCGTCAATTAGGTGGAGGGCTCTTTAAATCTTGCAAGAGGGGAGGGAGAGGGGCAGCCACTAGCCGCCTGCCTGAACTCCAAGTGGCATTGCAGGGCCGGTTTGGGTGCGCAGGGGCAGTTCCTGCTGGCTGGAAGCACTTTAAGAGACCCAAGTGTTCAGGCTTGGAGGTGGGACTGGAAGCCCCCCCAAGTGGGTAAACCCCTGCCCAGCCCAGGGGTCTGGCATACCTAGTGCCAAAGTCTCAACTGCAGGCTTTTTCGCCTGCCTGAACTCCAAGTGGCATTGCAGGGCCAGTTTGGGTGCGCAGGGCCAGTTCCTGCTGGCCGGAACCATGTTAAGAGACCCAAGTGTTCAGGCTTGGGGGTGGGGCTTGAAGCCCCCCAAAGTGGGTAAACCCCTGCCCAGCCCAGGGGTCTGGCATACCTAGTGCCAAAGTCTCAACTGCAGGCTTTTTGCATATGGCCTCAGCAGCCTGGGCCTCCTAACTGGTCTCATTGTATTCTAGTTGCTGTTTAGTTTAGTTTAGAGTTGAAGCTCACCTTTTCCCTATTCCTGGCGTTATGATTTATGAAAAGTCCTGAAGCTCCCTGAGAGAACAAATCCCCTGAGCCACTGCAAACTCAGAAATCCCATTAATCCGGTTACTGCATAAAATGCAAAGACATGCATTTTGCTTACTTTTCCACTAAGAGGCAGGGAGACAATTAACTCATCTTCCTTTGACAGATAAGTCTCAGGTTTGCTCCGGCTTTCCTGCCCCATTTTTGCCTTGTCTGCTATTAGGAACTGAGATTCCTTTCGCTGGAAATCTATGGAGTATTTAAATAGGTATAAAACTGAAGCCTCAGCTTTTCCTGCCATGCTCTCATTATTGCTATACATCTGGTTCATGTGGCCTACATTAGAGACTTTGAAAACTGTAATATAAAAGCAGTTCTGTCATTACTGGTTTACAGTACAAGACCAAATTAATACAATTCTAGTAAATTATTCTTCCCTTACATAAGAGCTGGGTGTAGCCTATTTTAAAAGGTTGCTATCCAATCAATGACTAAACCATGACTGACCTAAGCCAGTTTAATTGTGTCTATTTATTTATATATTTTATGGGCTGCCTTTGCATAAACTGAAGGCAGATTGCAAGTGAATCAAACTACATCCCATGGGATTCAATCCACAGTGCATACAGAAGACAGTAACCTTTCATCGGCTTCATAACCCCAAGGTTTCTATTCTTTCAGACTTGCCCTAACAGGGATAGCATACATCCTGTTCTGAATTTCCTATACTCTTTGAACTGTGAGCTGAAAGAGTCAGGTAATGACTATCACAATATCTGTCTGTCTGTCTGTCTGTCTGTCTATCATCTGTCTGTCTGTCTGTTCTATCATCTGTCTGTCTGTCTGTCGTCTGTTTCTTTTTTTCTCAGCTCCTCTATGCTGAAGATTGAGGACTTGTCTCCCATCATACTCTTATGGCTTTCTTTCCTCTTTAACCTGTTTGCAACCTTTGGTTGCCTTTAAATTGCAGCAAACGGTTTTATATGTGACTTCCTTAGAAAACCATGTCTTCTGAAGTTATAGTTACATGTTTTAAAACTGACTGGACAAATCAAAATATATTCAGTTTTGAACACTGTCAAAATTTCCAGCCCCCCCCCAAAAAAAAACTAGAAGCACTCAAACTGGCATTTGAATTAGAGACAGAATTTAACTTTCAGCATTTTAAACATTTTGAAATTGCAGATTTGCTATTAAGTATCAAAATGTTACTTAACCATTACTTCCTGTTCGAGACCCACCGCGGCCGGGGTGAGCTCCCAGCCCTAGTCCTAGCTCCCGCCCACCCAGCGTTTCGAAAGCTGTAAAATATAGCAAGTAGATAAATGGATACCTGCCCTTAGGTGGCAGGGGGCACCCTCCTCCGTGTGAGGTGTGTGGCAGCAGTGGTGGCGGAAACAGCGGCAGCAGAGTGGCGAAGCAGCGGCGAGATCGGCAAGGCAATCCCTGGTGGCCAGTAAGCGTAACATTGAAGTGGCGAGACCCGACGGCGGAGGAGGCGGAGTCGCGGAAAGGGCGTGGTGACGTGGAGGCGCATGCGCGGCGGAGCCAGAAATGGACGTTGACCAGGCTGTGGCTGACACGGGCCACGCTCCAGGAGACCGCTGAGCTGGAGGACCTACTCCTGAACACCTGAGACGGGATGCCGACCCGAAGACTGCCTGGAGGAAGAAGCTGGAGCCGGAGAACAACAAAGCCCTGCCACCTGGGTGCCGGTAGGCAGCCCCACCCCTGTGTACTATGTGGCCTTAGATAGGGAATTGTATTTGGAACTTGCCTGTAAACCGCTCAGAGACCCTTCGAGGTCAGAGCGGTATAGAAGTCGAATGTATAAATATAAATAAATTAATTAATTAATATCAATCCAGACACTCCTTACTGTACAATAGCAACACTTAGCGAGCCACACAGCCTGTCCCTCCTCTAGTGGCAGGTGTTTCAAAAACCCACTGTCCTGGAACATGACTCAGTATCACATTGGTGAAGGATGCTCAGGAGTGCTACAGGTAATGTGCCAAAGAGCCATATGTGGCTCCTGACCCACTAAGTAAGTACTGCCATCTTAGAAGATGCCATCAAATGTGTGGGTTAGCTGATGGCCCTGAGATGGCAGCAATACCACCCCAGTTCTACATTGTACCATGTCATGCCTTAAAGAGGTTTTTGTTGTTGCCTTAGGCAGTTTTTGTTCACATTGTTTTCCATTTCTGGAATGGGAGGGGGCAAATCTCCCACTATAGCTATAGAGGAGTGTGAGGGGTTAGAAGACCTCCCAGCCTGGCCCCCCCATACTGGTCATACTGGTCAACAGGCTGACAGGGGGAATTAATGTTGTTCCTCTCCCCAGCTTCAAAACATCACTTCTGAGGCACACTGCAAGTGATATCTTTGGGCCTTATATTACTGCACTGCCCCAATACACCAACCTCACTTCCAGTTCATGCTGGAAGTGATGCTGCAATGCCAGTATGCTGGAACTGGTAGGTCCCTGCTCCTCCAAATTTCCTACCAGTTGCCAGTAACATTGTCTGTAAACCTATTACTGCCGTATTGTTGATTGGAGGTCTTTGCTATCTGATTGAATTGATTTATATATTTTGTAATCCTTGAGCCTCAGTGAGAAAGACAGGCTATAAATGAAGTAAAAAAATAATTACCCCCCCCAAAAAAATCCAAGGCTCGGGCTCAAAGCATGAAACTTGGCCAGTTTAGTCACATTCCTCAGAAGGCTGGTAACCTCAGAGGGGGTTATAGTGAAGAGCATATTGACAAGATTTAAACTCAGGGAGCCATTCACCACAGCCACACCTTGAACCAAAGATCAAAACCAGTCCAAGAATCTCTGTAAAATGAAATCCAGGAGCTTCAGGCCAAGTCCCTAGCTACATCTATCAAAGGGGCACTATTCCATTTCACCAGGATGGGCCATCAAGCGGGGAAGAAGTGAAGCAGGTCATGTGGGCCAAGCATATACACAAATAATGGGCAGACATACAGTATTCCAGGAAATAAGAAAGATCAAATCCACATCAGCAGCTACTGTGCTAAGGAGACAATAACAGTTATCTAAAGCCTGAAGCCATGGATATCTAAAAACAACGGGTTTGGACATCATAATCCCTCCCTGAGTTTCTAAGGAGGCTTGCTGAGTTTTCCCATCAGCCTGTTAGGTTTCAAGTGGTCTCAAATCATACTTCAGCCTAGGGGAGCACAGCAGGGGACCTTTCAGCCACGGACAGTTCCTACCACTAATTGATAAGCTGCTAGGAGGAAATGGAAGTGGGGCTCTTCAGTGTTGGGTTGATGTGCTACATGGCTTCCAAAACAAAACAGGATGTCATCATATCAGTGTGATTCTCTAGGATTCATCTTAAATGTTATGATTTAACCGCAGGGTTGGTGGTGAATCCTAGAGTGTCACTTTGATGTAATTATGTCATTTCCAGTCTTGCAGCAGATGTGATATAGTGCTTTGGTGCAAAACCAAAGAAATTATCCCCATTCCCCCAAATGCTCCCACCAGGTATCTTGCTTCAGCCTGAGAAACTAGCCCTCTATGCGCAGCATTATGTGCACTGAAATCAATGAAGATGGAGGGCACAGGTACACTGACTCCACCCCTACCTATGTTCAATTGCCAGCTCATGAATCCACAGTCTACACATCTTGGAAATGTACAGACACATGCTCTCTCCCTGTAATGGAGAATGTTTGCAAAAGCAGCATAATGTCCCATCACATAGGGCAGGGATGGTGAACCTTTTAGAGACCGAGTGCCCAAACTGCGAACCAAAACCCACTTATTTATCGCAAAGTGCCAACACGGCAATTTAACCTGAATGCTGAGGTTTTACTTTAGAAACTTTATTTCTACATTAACTTAAGATGATCCAAACAAAGTAAGGAAAGCAATCCCAAATGCTTTCATTTACTTAAAATTATTTGGCAGAGAATTCGACACTTTAATGATGGTCTAGGCCTGGCTGGGGCGATGGCACACGTGCCAACAGAGAGGGCTCTGAGTGCCACCTCTGGCACCCGTGCCATAGGTTCGCCACCACTGACGTAGGGTTATCAACCTGCAGGTGGTGGCTGGTGATCTCCTGAGATTACAACTGATCTCCAAACAGAGATCAGTTCACCAGGAGGAAATGGCCACTTTGGAAGGTGGACTCTGTTATTGTACCCCATTGAAGTCTCTCCACTCCCCTCTCAAAATCCTGCCTTTCTCAGGCTCTACCCACAAAATCTCCAGGTATTTCCCAACCCAGAGCTGGCAACCTTACCCATCACATGTGGCTACCAAAGCTCCCAGGGATAGAGACAGGAAGGAACTCAGCAATATGGATATGCCTCAGTACAAACAGCACAGGGAGATAGTGGGTCAGCATAGCACCAGCACTGTAGGGGGAGGCAGCTTTGAGGTTTAAGAAAGAAGAAAGGAGAGACTATAACACTACGCATTCTCATCATCATTAAACGTGGCTAGTTTTAGTATGCAAATTACTTTCTTGTATTAGTAAGAGCATCTTGCTATCATTTGCTTGTTTTTCTTAAATATATGAGACAACGGCCATTTTGCGCTGAGATATATCAGTGTAAGTTCATTAGCTGTAATCATAAGAAAGAAGAATTTAGTTATTTTTCTCTTTGCCTATTTTTAGTTACACTATCTATTTTAACTAAGGAGCCCAAGAAACACTCTGCATTTCCATTGCTAAAATATTGTATACATCTGCAAGCTCATAAGGGCAATTTAAATTAATTCACGCAATACATGGGCGATGTGCAGTCGGTAATGAATGTTTACTGAACTAAAGCACACAATATTATTGCTTTTCACTGCAGAACAATTCAATATGGCTGTTATCTTCATCCTTTACAGAAATGATTGCAACCTTCTCAAAATAAGCAACCAGGCAAACATGATCCTCCAGAAAGCATACAGAATGCAAATTCATTTGGAAGGGAGGGGGGAATTAAAGTACAACTGTTCTTCAGCAAAACAGTCTTTGTACTTAGTAAATACAGTGCAACTGTTGGTGATAATAATGACAGCATATGTCATGCAATATTCTGCAACAAGCCAAGCCAGCCATTATGTTAAACTGGAATGAAAAGAGAAATAAAGAAATCCAATGAAATTTGCATAGCTATGATGGAGCAGGGGCCAACCATTGTGAAATATAATTACAAAGATAAGTAGGGCTGTGTGAAATGTTCCCTCAATGTTGTGCTTTTGTGGGAGCCAAATTGGTTCCTGAGATCTCCTTGCTGTTACCTTTTTGTGTGTGTGTGCTTTCAGCGGTGGTTATTGTTTCTCTAGCGGGCTACAACTTCTGTGCCTCCCCCCCCCCATATATTTGCCTCTCCTGTATCCTTCCAGGTGGCATCCCAGCCAATCAGTAACAACATGGTAACTACGATAATGTCACTGAGACCAAATGGAGCCACTAGAGTGAGAACAATGCTTTCTTGATGGGTGTTATTGGTGCCTCTCTGTCTGGCAGGCAAAACGTTGGCCAGCTGACACAGAGGAGAAGTGTTGAGCTAAGTCTCACTTCTCTTCAATGGCAAATGTTTTGCTACTTTTGACAAGGTGATGGACTGCACAACATGCAGTATGAACCCTCCCACTCACTATGCAATTTGCAAAGACAGAGGGAGGCATCACTTCCAGAATTCTATTTGCAAGTCCTTTGACAATTTCAGCAAGGCAATCTCCACCAGGTTCCACAGCATGTGGACTAATAATCCCCAAACCTTGTGCTTATCCATACATTTTCCCCCTGCATAGTCATAAATGTTTGTCATAAGGCAGCAGCCCTCCTCACACTTTCTCCTAGCATAATGGCAGAGGCAGGCTCTACCACCATGAGTTTAGCTGAAGGTATACATAAAGCCCTATGCACCTGCAGTTGTTCACATCAAGGCTCTGTACATGTGACTGCCTTCAGAGCTTCAACTGAACATGTGGAGGTTAGAGCTGGGGTTGCCAGGTCTAGGTTGGAAAATATCTGGAGACTTTGGGGGTGGAGCCGGGAGAGGGTGGGGTTTGGGGAGGGGAGGGGCTTCAGCATGGTACAATGCCATAGAGTCCACCCTTCAGAGCAGCCATTTTCTCCAGGGGAGTTGATCTCTGTCAGCTGGAGATCAGTTGTAAAAGCGGGAGATCCCCAGGCCCCACCTGGAGGTTGGCAACCCTAGTTAGAGCATGGAAACAATCCTGCTTCACTCCCCTTTCATACATTTAGTGAACATATGGCGGGAGTATCCCTGTGAGCCATGCATCTAAGCTAGGACATTACTAGCTGCAGCTGATTTTGCTAATGTACACAAGGCTCCAGATCTCAAGTGCCATGCACACTCAGCCAGGGTTGCCAGTTCCAGGTATGGAAATATCTGGAGATTTTGGAGGTGGAGCCTGAGGAGGGGGGGATCTGAGGGGGGGACTTCAGTGGGGTATAATGCCATAGAGTCCACCTGCCAAAGCGGGCATTTTCTCCAGGTGAACTGATCTCTGTCACCTGGAGATCAGTTGTATTAGCAGGAGATCTCCAGCTACCACATGGAGATTGACAACCCTACACTCAGCTTTTCAGAAACCTTACATTCCTTTAGAGGCAAAGGTGTTGTTGCTACCATCAGAAAACATATCAACATGCACAGTTACTTTCTTATTTGCTTTGTGTTTGGTAGTCACTTTATCAGGGCGCATGTGCTGATACTCTGTGCTGATTTTATACTCTGGGACAAGAACACATTATGGAGTGAAAGTGAGCTGAATACGGCTTGCTAATACAGATCCTTTGTGCAGACTGAGCACGCATAAGTTTGAGTAATTACCATGCTTGCATACACATGACCTACACCGTGTGCTCTGAACCTGTGTTTCTTATGCTTCACAAAGCACGTTTTGGCAAACTACAGATTCCCTGCAGCCAAACACATCCATGCCTGAGCACACAAAATGCATTCTGGCTTGTCTTTTTACATTGTACGGGTGCTGGGGCAGAATAGACTGCTGTGAATATTTTAATATTTCTGAAGAGTATGCGTTGGAAAATAACACTCTCCAGGTTCTATACCTCTAATTCTCTTTTATGCATTGCATCATCAGGTCTCTACCATTTTGAAATTCCTCAGTAAAGAGCAAGTGATTTGTGACTGCTCAATCTAAAAAGGCAGAACAATGGCCAATAAGATGTATGCTTTTAAAAATACGATTCATGCATATTTCTGGGGAGCAAGAGTTAAGGCTCTATGGAATTCACTGTTAAGCACTGTTGTTTCTATTGCATTGAAGAATATTGTACAGTATTTGTATGAGGGGGGAAAACGGTTATTTTCATTTCAACTGTTTTCTGCAAGGCAGCATTGTAGCTCATCTAAACTCTTTACATTGGGGATTTACTAAAGGAGAATGCATGATCAGGTGCTTAATGAAAGAGAATGGATTTTGAATTATTCACTTTACACATAAAAAAGCAGCACTATATCATGTGGTGGGAGACTGTGGTTACTTTGCATATCACATTTGCAAGTGATTAATATAAAGTGCATAGAATTTCCATGGTGACAAGGCACCTTTGCAGGTAACAGTAGCTTGGACTGCACAAACAACTTCTGCACTGGAGCCAACCCATTATTCTGAAATATACCTGTTTCAGTACTCAAAAAATACCACCCCCTCCCCACAATCAGCCTGCCCTGCAAAACCCCAGAGATACAGATTTAAACACTGAAACTGTATATTGCATTTATAGGTACTTATAGGTACTCTTCTACTCAGGTGAGCAGAAAAGTATCTTTGCATTTAATATCTTGGTTTTCATCCAATCCAGTGATTTGGGATTTACTGCTGTCTGCCTCCTTGTTTCATATAACTGGAAGGAATCAAAAGGCCAGTATGTCTAGTCCTCTGCTACAAAATACTGCCCCGCTGCAGGCACTGATAGCTAACAGAACAAGAGAAGAATCTGGCAAGTGAGACTGGCAAACTCTGATTTGTTATTCTGATATCTCACCGCCTGGCTTCACTTTTCTGGGCCAGGGAGGAACCAGGAGCAGTGAGAGGAAAGTACAACTAACCAGAGATGTGCCTCACAGGCATCTCATCCAACCAGAAGAGTCAGCTGATCTTCCCGCCAAATTGGATTATCCTGACTGGCATTTCTGTGTATAGCATCTCCCTTTTCTGTCAATCGCTGCTCCATCTCACTGGCTTTGAAAGGACTTTTGGATTCTGCGTAAGAACCGATCCTATGTTTGAATGAGCTATTTGGCTGTTAAGCAAGGTACTGGCAAGCTTAGATGGGAGGCTAAGGCCTAGACTTTCCACCTTCTTGGTGGTAGGCAGATCAACTGACATGCAGACTGAGTAGGGGATTAAAGCAGAGACTTAAGGCTCCCCACATTATTGTCAATATAAATATGTACAAGTTTAGGAGACATGAGAGAAGTGAGTGATGAAAAAGACTCAGATCACCCCTCTATGCAAGAGATAACTGCTGATTCTAGACCTCAGAACTTTCTAGCATGCTTATTATATTTAAAAGCAGTTCTTGGGGCACCTAATATTCAAGAGCCTACACAAACTTGTGTATGGTACTGGGAGTGGGGCTATTTTTACTTTTTAAAAAGTGCATGAATGGCTGGAGCTAATTCTGCTCCCCTCTCCTTTACCTTGTTGAGTGCTGCTCTTTGAAACATATTTTATTCCTACCAGGACCCAATACTTTTGGGTGAGGGGGACAGTCTCTAAAAACAACATCCCAATGGTATAAGTCGGCACATGGAATTAATATCCAGAAATGGATATCGAAACTAATGGAAATGACTGTCAGTATGATCCCTGTGTACGATTAGCTTTAAGTCCTATATAAAAAATCCAATTCAAATTTTTGAAAAGACAAAGCTGTTTGGAATCCGAGCACTCGGTTGTTGCTCTTTTGCACAGTTTCCAGCCCTTTTGTATTTTCCTCTTGCATTTCAATCATACTTCTAAAATCTTAGTGACTAGATGCCATCATATTTCAAACCTCTCCTGAGTATCAAGGTCAAATCAATGAAGTGTGTGAGACATGTTAAGTAAGTTCTCGCACAGAGAGGTTTTCTAGCTATGATATATGAATTGAGAGTAGAAAGAAAAGGGGGGTTTGGAGGAAGAAAGGCATGAATGAGGGGTGGAGGAGAAGGAGGGCTTAATTAAAATATTGGAGAATAAGGGCACGTATAGTTTTGCTTTCCATTAGTGGAGCTGGATCACTGTTTTCATCCTTAATTGGCATAATTACAAAAGGGAATAGGAGGTAGATCTATCTTTGTTTTCACGCCAGTATTCTCCTTTTTAAAAATATGAATTTCTTCTGTTTCTCCAAGTAAAATGTCATCAATTAATTTTTACACTGATGAATACTGACAAAAAAACAACTGGAACAACTATTTCCATAATTCTGATCTAACACAATTTTCGTTGTACCCGAACTTCACAGACAACATTCCTTAAATAGTTTTCTTAGATCAGCTATGGAGTAAATAGGTTCTGGCTTCAAAGGCATCCTGTCTGTAAATGAATGGCACTTAGCCTGAATGAGAGAATTCAATTAGTTTTCAATTCCGTAACTACCATATAAAACACTTAATTAACTTTTCCCCAGCGCACCCATGTTGTTATTGTGAGCTCTCTCTTCTAGTTAGCTAGAAGAAGTGAAACCTCTTGTCTTGCTCTCACCTCCATTATCTGTTTTAATTACACAATACAAAAAGCTTGGTGGTAGATGCACCAATATTACATTACATTACTTGGACATAAACCTGTCTATTACAATGATCATGTACTGTTTATGTAAACATATATAGGTTAGGAACTTCACAGCCAGAGCTGAGTTATGGTTACCAACCTCCAGGTGGGGGGCAGAAATCTCCTAAAATTACAACTGATCTAAAACATTTATTCCACATCACCTGGATAAACTGGCTGCTTTGGAAGGTAAACTGCATGGCATTATACCCTACCAAGGTCCCTCCCCTCCCTAAACCTCACTTTTCCAGGCTCCATTCTCAAATCTCCAGGTATTTCTGAGCGTGTAGCAATACTATGCCGAGTCCAATGATGAGCACATCGACATTGCATACATGAAATCCCAAGGTTGATCCTTGACATGTTCAGCTGAGGGATGGAACAAACAGTGACCTAGGACTACCATACATCACACATAAAGTTTTCTGTGGTTGACTGAACAAATATATGGAGAGTATGGCTATCATTGGTATCAGGCTGGCATGTGAGCTAACTATTATTTCCAGGTTCAGAGGCAGAATGCTTCAAACTTGGCTAAGTCAAGTGGTAGGCTACAGACCAGTAATTTCCAAAATGAAGGAGGAAATCCAAGAGGCAGTGATTCCAACCGGAAGAGATTACATCTGGCAAATATCATAATTGTAGCACACAAGACATTCAGTGTGATCTGTTTTTGTTTCCTAACTCCTCAAGTGAAGTGCACTCAATTGACAGGGTAACTGGGACATTTTATGTGCTCTAAAATATTAAAATATAGACCACTTAACAACATCAACAAAAGCTTAGGTTTTGCAAGCTGAACTCACAAGCAGTCTATTAAAAAAAATCTACCTTTTTGACCAAAAGCAAAACATTTAACAAAGAGTTTGACAAGCTCTTTTTCCTCCACCAAACAATTGCTTGAAGAACAATATAATAATGCATGCAAAGTTCAAATAAATATGCTGAATGAAATGGGAGAGAAAATGCCGGTGTGTGCAGTTTTTATTGTTCTATTTAGAGAATAGTATTCCCTTTTGGCTATTACTCCTTCAAATATTGCTGCTTAGTAAGTGGAGCCAAGAATATCCAATGAACTCCCCCATCTTAGAGTTTAACATAATAGTTCTGTTATTCGAGATATCCAATATATGGCAAACTTAAAAAATCTATGAATTCCCAATATGACAAAAGAGCCTTTTGGTCCAGCTAGAGGCAGAAAGATTTTGATTCTTTCAGTCTATAATACTTTTCCCCTCCAAAAATTATTGCAGGTGTCTTTTTTGCATTGGCATTTGTAAATTCAATTACTACTTAGATATCCTATAGCTTTAATGTGGTCCAATCTATGGGCAATCAACCATTTCACAGGTCATTTGTTCCTCTTTTAGAATAGGGGAATATGCTTAACATTTACCGTTTGCTGACAAGGGCATTTCTGGCCATTATATTTCATGCACAAAAATCAATACTTTATCAACAATAAACACTACAGAAAAGATAGGGAGAGACTCTATCAATGTTCTGGTCCATTCTCTTTGGCTTGTTATAGCTTGAGCTATAAAAAGAGCCATCAATCTACAAAAAAAGTAAACTATGCTGAGATTCTGGAAGCAAACAATACATTCTTTTGTGATTCCTGATATATGTGAAGCCAGTCCATAGGAAATATATCCAGTCTGTCATAGAAATCAACAGTAGAAAAGCCCTGATGATGTTAGAAAAGAGCCAGATGATATACAACAATAATGTCATTCGACTGTCTTGCCCTTTCATGGAACACCATGAAGTTACAGTGCTTTAGCAAGATGTTAACTCCATATAGTGGCTTTCCAAAAAGAGCTCCCCTGGCATAAATGAGGCTACTTCAGGTTAGACCTCTGATTTAATCTGGTATTAGACAACTCCTTAAACTCTCAAAGAGCTTGGTCCAGTTTGACCTAAGTACTTGAGGTTAAACCAGTTTATGCCTTTTTGACTGGATGTAACACCACAAAGAATTTGAAATTTAATTAAAATTCTATTTCAAAGTTGAAAATTTGAAGACGGATTTTTTTTCCTGTTTCAAAATGATGACAGCTATACTCTTAAACCAGTTGTGTGTGGATGATTTCAAAGGTAGGATTTGGGTTTTTGACAGAAATTTTACTAAAGCAATTTTAGTAAAGACATTTTACTAAAGCAAAAATAATCTAAGTAAAACCACCTGCAAGTATCAAGGACGAACATTAATCTGAAGAACTGATCAGAAGAAGTGAGCTGTGACTCCCCAAAACTCATACCCTGCCACATGATTCTTTTTTTTAAAAATGTAATTTTTTATTTTCAGTGTATGTTCAAATACATTCAAAAATATTCATACTGTAATAAAGCTGTTAACTTTTCAACATTGAATATGAGATAATCAATACATATATTAACTTATAACAGTTTCATAACGTGTGACCACAGGTAGGTTTGTTGAATAGTATACTGTATACTACTGCAATTTCTTTTAGTTGTTAATTATGTGCTCCACAAGATTGCTTGCTTGAATTTGTGTGAATTAATGTGCCGTTGTCGTTTTGAAGGTTGAGAAGGAAGATTGAAGAGAGAGAGGAAGAGAGAGAAGAAGAGTGACCAGGGTAAACTAATGGGAGAATGGAAAATATAGATAGATACATAAAAGGAAGAAATGATTCTTTAGTCTTTAAAGTGCTACTGGAATCTTGCTCTTTTCTACTGCTACAGACAGACCAATATGGTTACCCATCTTGACATTAATCTGAAAGATCCATTCTCAATATTACATTGAATGGGGAATGATCACTGAATAACTATAAAGATTCATTTGCTTGCTTCATTACCCCATATTAACCACGGAAAAATAAAAATCTGTTGTGAATAAATGAACTGCTGATTCCCCACAAATGATTAGCATTTCTCATAATTGAATTATTCCAAATAATGTTTTCTATGACTCAATTTAACTGTCACATTCCTAAGAAAATCATACTACTTGGACAGGAAAGGGGGAGAGAGGACCCTACACAGTGTCTCTGACAGTCAGAAACAGGACAGCTATACATGGATCAAACGTCACAGTCCCATGATCATTCCACAAAATGATGATGCAAGTGGGAAAATGTCAGAATATTTTATCCACTGTTAATAATACAGCTATATGTTTTGTTATCTGTCACTTATGTCAATGGTCATTAGTATTATAACCCATCTGAAAGGAACCCTGGCGTTGTTTATTACAGCGAATGAACATTCCTCTCTGTAGAGACCACTGATAATACTTTGATGTAAGTTGCTATTAAAATCCTGTTTTATTGTCAGCAGGATTTGCTAATGAGGCAAGCTGACAAATGCATGAAAGTCCATGTGGTGAGATCCCTGGCATTAAGAACCGTTTTTTAACATGTAATGTTGTTTGGCCGTTAAGTTACTGATAGGAAAAATACTTAGTCACTTCCCAGCTGTTCAGTGGCAAGCTAAAACATAAAATTCAAACCATTAAATAAGTCTGAAAGCAAGAGAACAGGTGGCAAATGGTTTATATGGCAGATGGTGTCTTTTTTAATATTTGTACTCGTTGCTAATTTACAATACGAGAGTCCATAACCACCAAGTTGTATTTGTATTTTACCTTTCTCACTCCAGTGAATTGTAGGAGGACGTATGAAAACAAATAACATAATTCTTCAGCTGAAAAGGTAACATTATGCCTTGGCCTGCTTCATCTTGATGCAATGATCATAAAACATATAACCAATTTCTAACTCCAGGTGTCCTTTGCCCTTCAAATGGGAATCAGATCTGACAGTTGGTGGGTTCCGGAAGCTTACACCTATGCCAATTTTCATTTAGGTTTGAAAAGACCCTGAAATTACTATTCAGACACTCACAAACAGAGATTTCTTTTCCTTCTAGGTGAGAACAGGTTTATAGTAGGCAGGTGCACTGAAGGTTTCAATCAGACAGCTTTATTGTACCTCTGCAGGCAGGCCAGCAGAAAACCGGCTTCATTTGGCATATTTTGGATTGTCCACAGATAGGTAAGCAAATGAATAAGTAAAAATTGAAGAACAGGGGGGAAAAGACCTGGGAGGAACTATGGCATGCAACATTAATTCTTCTAAATTAAAATAGAAACAATTATGGCTCTGTAAATACCACCCGATGCTTAAAATTATCATCTGCAAAATGCATAATGCAAGACTAGAGATAAGCAAGGCTGGCAACTGTTTTATGGACTATGGTATAATGCTGTGAAACCATTACTTTTGTTTGTGTCTGTAAGCTTTGGGGTTCTCGTATATAAAATACAGTCTACAGAATTAGGCTATGTCTGTGGTTTAGCAAAGTTCTGACAAAGTCAAGGCCTTGGCTCTAAATCAGCTATCTTGTCTCTACAGCACTTTCCAACAGCTCTGATCTCCTGCAGCTAATGGACCTTCCCTCTCTGGCCAAAAGCCTTCCTGTGCTGTTGCCATTCCTGGCTGTTGCCACCATTTTGAATTTAATGGATCCTATCTGCATTTGCCCCACTTGTTGTTGTTGTTGTTGTTATTATTATTATGTTTTTAAAAATACATGGTGGTGCTGCATTGTAATAAAGATAATAAACAAACTCTGCCATCAGGCTTACCGTTTAAAAATACAAGACCATTAGCAAAAGGAAAGGAAAATAAAAGAAGAAGGCAACAGGAAAGAGCAAAACTAGGAAGAGAAAATGTGAAGTTGAGAAACTGATTAAACCAGAATAAAGTGCATTATAGTAGTCAAGATGAAAAAAGGAAGAGAGATGTCTGCAGCAGAAAAATAAGAGAATGATTTTTAGCAATATCTAAAATTGGAAGTGAGAGAGGCTAATATTACTGTTGCCATTTGTGGGTAGGGAAATTCCTAGCGGTTTGGGGGGTGGAGCCTGGATAAAGCAGAGTTTGGGGAGGAGAGGGACCTCAGCAGGGTATAATGCCATAAAGTCCACCTTTTCGATCAGCCATTCCCTCCATTCCCTCTGTTGCCTAGAGATCAGTTGAAATCCCAGGAGATCTCCAGGACCACCTGAAGGTTGCCAATTAGTAGCTTAAAGAACAGAATGAGAGAGAGCAGTCACAGAGCACTCCAAGGGTCTGTGCTTAGGTAAAAAGAAGAATGGAAGCATGAGAAACAAGAAAATAATGGAGAAAAGGGATTGGTATAAATCTGATAAATAAATAAAATGGTAGAGAAGCTGGAGAACAGGTTAACATTTCAGTTTTAGATTAGTAGAGCTTAAGGTAAAAAAGACATTCAGAAAAGCAGCAAAACAGCAGATATATCACAACAAAAAGGCAAAGAGAGAAGAAGAAAAGTGAATCTGTAGCCCACTGGCAGTGATAATGTTAGATTAATAAATGGTAAACCCAGGGCCGGCTCGAGGTGTTTCTGCGCCCTAGGCAAGGCTGCCTTATGGCGCAGATGCCAACCTCCCGGTGGGGCCTGAAGACCTGGGGACCTCTGGAGCCAGCCACCCTTTTGCTGCTGCCACCACCGCCTCCCCCCCCGCCGCCACCAAAGGGGGGGAGGAGGGGGGGAGGCACAGCTTGGCGCCCCATCCAGGGCCAGCATTCTACGAAAGAAGGAATTCCTGAAAAGGCAGTGAAGCTGCCGATAAAACAATTAATTTGTAAGCATTCCAGCAGCAGGAAAAATAGATTGGTATCTAGCTGCCAACAGAAACCAATACAGAACAAACTACGCCAGACCAGACTTGCTATATGAAGTGCTGATTTCAGAATTACAGCAATTGTGTAAATACCCAAAATAATTAAGCCATAATCAGTAATACTCAGCGCACTATCTTTTTATTGGGGGGGATTATCTCCACCTTTCCTCCAAGGCAACTTGCATTTGACGATGCAAAAATAAAATGTCAAAACAAATTAAGACAGGTGTCTGACTGCCTCATTGACACAGAGCTAAGGGTGACTGTAAGAGTGGAGGTAGGGATTAAGCAACTTGCCCGGACATAGGACATGACAGGAAGATGATGGCTCAGCTGCTTTGATTCAAGTTAGCTCATACCCACACAACACACAGTGTGGGTGGGGAGTTAAGTTGCCAGAGTAATTTCTCCTCCTGCTTTAATAAACTTGTTGTCCCTTATTTGAACCAAAATAGTCAGCCTCATCAATTTAGTTACTAGCTGGTGCATACAGCTGTGTGGGCCTCTGGCTAAGAGGCTGGTCTGAGAAGGTGGGGAGGGGCTGTGGCTCAATGGTAACTAGGGTTGTCAGGTATGGCCTGACAGCAAACTTAGTTGGGCAACCCTCACGGGTGCCATAATAATGTTGCAAGCAATGTGCTGATATCACTTCCCATGCAGCCAGGAGTGAGATTAGAGCATGTCACTTCTAGTTTAATTTGGAAGTAACATAGGTACACCAGTGCACCACAAGGATGCGCAACCAAAATAGTCAGCCTCATCGATCTATTTACTAGCTGGTGCATATAGCTGTGTGGGCCTCTGGCTAAGAGGCTAGTCTGAGAAGTTGGGGAGGGGCTGTGGCTCAATGGTAACTAGGGTTGTCAGGTATGGCCTGGCAGGAAACTTAGTTGGGCAACCCTCACGGGTGCCATAATAATGTCGCAGGCAATGTGCTGATATCACTTCCCATACAGCCAGAAGTTAGATTAGAGCATGTCACTTCTAGTTTAATTTGGAAGTCACATAGGTACACCAGTGCACCACAAGGATGCCAGTCGGGTTGCCAGGTCTGGGTTGGAAAATAATGGGAGACTTCGGGGTGGATCTGGGAGAGGGCAGGGTTTGGGGAGAGGAGGGGCCTCAGCATGGTACAATGCCATAGAGTCCACCCTCCAAAGCAGCCATTTTCTCCAGGGGAGCCGATCTCTGTCAGCTGGAGATCAGTTGTAAAACTGGGAGATTCCCAGGCCCCACCTAGATGCCAGGCCTTACCTCCCCCCACCCCAAATTCTGCTGCTGATGCCCAGAGCACTGGCAGAAATCAAAGGCCTAGGATGCCTCCCGCTAAAGCAGAAAGCCAGGCAATACACACGGTAGAGGATCTGCTTTGCAAACAGAAGGCCCCAGGTTCTATCCTCAGCATTCCCAGTTTAAAAAAAAAAAATCAAGAAGCAGGCAATGTAAAAAAACAACCCCCCCCAAAAAAAACCCCTCCATCTAAGGCCCTGAAGACCAAATGCCAGTCAGAGAAGACAATACTGGCCTTGACAGATGAGTGATCAGGCTTGGTATAAGGCAGCTTCACCAGTTCTACATCCATTCTTTGGTCTCTTCCCACTTGAATGGAAGGGCTAGTATTTCATGCAGTGTCAGGGGAAGAAGTTCAGCAGTAAGTTCCATCACCCAGTTCCACTGGTCATCTGTGTGCTGGCCAAAGGAAAACCAAAGGACCCACATTCAGATCCTTGGATCAATTTACCATCAGACTGCACCCCTTACCCCTCACAATTTTTGCAGCACAGAACTAGCCAGTAGTTTGGGACATGGGAATTTCCCCTTGTTGGCTTCAAGGTCCCCCGCCCCTCCTAGTTTGCACTGCAAGATTTAGGGAATGTTAACTTCTCTGAGTGACAATTTACATTAACTAGGCATATAAATCTGCAGGGAAACTTTGGGTAATGAATGAAACACCGTATGTTGGCAAGCACCCTGAAGAATTTCTTAGAGTATTAAGAGCCTAACTTAGACTAGCCCCTCTGGGATACTGAATCCTGTGAGACCTAAAACAGAATGGGCTCAGGGGATGAAGACTCAGCTAGGCCTCCCTTGGCACATTTGAACTCTGGCTGTGACAAGGCAGAAGTTATAGTATCCACTTCTGGGCTCAGAATAAAGTGATCCCGAGCATACAAGGGACAAACAGGGAGACTGCCTAATCCAATTTAGATCACATCTGCTCTGAAGCTGGGAAAATAGATGTCAGATTTATTTCTCCTGTTGCAGATCTTTTAAGTATCAATAAAGTTGTGGCCTACTATTTCATCCAAAGGGCTGAGCCTTGCCTCGTTACCTTGTGTGTTTACAAACTACATCAACTATGACATGAAAGCCAGTTGAATCCAATTCTAGGGGGTTGTGCTCATCTCCGTTTCCAAGCCGAAGAGCCAGCACTGTCCAAAGATGCTTCCATGGTCATGTGGCCAGCATGACTAAACACCAAGGGGCACGGAACGCTGTTGCCTTCCCACTAAAGTGGTACCTATTTATCTACTTGCAGTTTCTTGCTTTTGAACTGCTAGGTTGGCAGGAGCTGGGGCCAGAGATGGGAGCTCACTCCATCATATGGCACTAGGGTCTCGAACTGCCAAACTACAGACCTTCTGGTCTGCAGCTTAGCATCTTAACCTCTGAGCTACTGCGGCCCTATGACACTTGTTAGGATAGTCTAAAGAGGTGATTCCACTAAAATGAATTGGTTGACTGGCAACTAAGAGCTGACCTATATGAATGGCAGACCATGTGATTAAAAATGTAATACCATTTCGCTAACCTGGATGGCCCAGGCTAGCTCAGTCTCATCAGATCTCAGAAGCTAAGCAGGGTTGGCCCTGGTTGGTATTTGGATGGGAGACCACTAAGGAATTCCAGGGTTGCTACACAGAAGCAGGCAATGGCAAACCTCTGAACATCTCTTACCTTGAAAACCCTACAGGGGTCACCATAGGTTGTGTGTGACTTGACAGCACTTTCCACCACTACACCACTTGCAGGTAGGACAGGGGTCTGTATGGACGCTCTCACACAGACACAAAAACTAGTATGGCCATAGTTAATCTCTGTAACATTTATAAGCTTACCCTGTACAGTGAAATTTTTATATTTCAGAACATTCAGTCAAGCAAATGGCTGGTACAAAGCAAGGATACTTTTACCATGTTACCAGCTATTTATTCAGATCAGATTTGAGTTTGTACAAGCTAATCTGAAAATTCTAATAATTGGTGGAGAGCTGACCATCTGAGTAGGGATATCAAAGACTTTCTCTTGTTCATTGTTCTGACTTACAATCACAGTTGATTTATAAATTAAGTTTGATAAGAAAAATAGACTTCAGTATTGGTTACAGGGATTCAACAGTCTGGAAGTGTTTGGTCTAAAGGAAAACAT
>NW_015161442.1:242632-261603 GCF_001447785.1 Gekko japonicus
ACCGGTTCTAAAACGGTTCTGTCTGAAATGACAGACCAGAAACCGTTTGGGAACCATTCCTCTTCCGGATTATATCGTCTGTCTGAAATTCCTCATTATGATCACAGTTCCCTCTAAGCTGTGCTAGGGGGTGCTGGTGCACAAAATTTTAAGAGATCTCAGGGGTTGTGAGCTTTTGCCCACAACACACCTTCTGAGGTCCACATTGGACCCCCTGGTCCAATCTTTTTGAAACTTGGGGGGGTAGAAGAGGCACCAGCAGCTGTGCTGCAAATTTGGTGCCTCTATCTAAAAACAGCCCCCCTCCCAGAGCCCCAGATACCGCCAGATTGAGTTCCACTGGGGAAAACTTACAGGTGCTTACACTGTTTCCCCACAGGGTGGCTTTTGTGGGAAAGAAAATGGTAGTGGAGAAAAGGTTAATGTTGACCTTTAGGGGTGTGCATTTGTTTATATCCAAGCCAAAAAAATAGCCAATAATCTTTCAGCTGAATATACATTTGAGTATTTTCTTGGCTATCTAAAATAGCTGAGCCCCCAAAATCCTGAAAATATTTGGGATTTTTCGAGACTGCCAGATAGCTGAAGTTAAAGGATGTTTAAAGGGATCGTGAGCCCTTCAAAAACCTTCAGAGTGAACTGTGGCTTGCAGAAGGCATTTAAATTCCTTTTCCCCCTCCGCTGAAAACAATGGAGGATGAGGGCACCTCCTTCTGGGGCCCATAGAATTGGACCCCCTGTGCTGCAAATTTGGTGCCTCCACCTCAAAAAACAGCCCCCCTCCCAGAGCCCCAGATACCCCCAGATTGATTCTCCATTATAGCCTATGGGGCCCATTGACTATAATGGTCCCCATAGGCTACAATGGAGCTTTTCAGTATGAATTCTAAGCTGCCTTGAGTCACAGTAAAAGCAGGATATAAATATTTGAATAAATAAGTAGTTTGGGCAGGTTGATAACATTTAAGCAACTTCCTGTTTGTTAGGTTAGGCAGGTTTCTGACAGTGATTTCCACCACTGTTATACTTGACCTGTAATGCTGGTTGTCATTTTTCTCTAAACAGCCCCGACAAACTCGAGTACAAGACTAAACCCCCCCCACAAAGTAGAGTACAAGAGTCCCCCCCCCAAGTGCAGGTATGTTTTCTAAGGTTCAGCACAAGGTAACAGTCCAAGGCCAGGTCTACCAATATAGTGGACTGGGGTGGGTAACCTGTTCTCCAGAGGCCAGGTCTACCAATATAATGGACTGGGGTTGGTAGACCTCTGCTCTGGGGGCCAGGTCTATCAATAGTGTGGAAAGGGATGGGTAGACCAGTTCTCTGCAGGCCAGATTTACCAATACAGGTGAGTGAGTAGTGACCTGTTCTCCAGAGGACAGGTCTACCAATATAGTGGAAAGGGGTGCATGAAATTTGACTTGATTCTGTTTTCTCTTATAATGTTTAAATTATTCTTAAAATATAGTTTAAATTTAAAAGAATTTAGTCTGAAATTTTTACAAGGTTATGGAAATAATCTTCTAAAAAACTAATGTACATGATAGTCAAATGTAGACTCGCTCACAACTTTAATGCTACTAGCTTTCTTCACTCACGAAGTAGAATTTCTGCTCACAATACTGTGGAGCTTAGAGGGAGCATTGATTGTGATCAACTGAAAAAATCACAGGCACAAAACAGGGATATTTTATTTATAAGTTTAGTAGAACAGCCTAGCCCATTTTTTTTAAAAAAAGAAAGAAATTAGGGCTTAATCCTATGAACTGTGAACTAGGTTTTGCTCAAAGGATATAACTTTTCAGCCTTCTCTTCTAACTGCAGCTCCCCCCCCCCACAGCCTCTAAAATGCTGCCTCCATGGTTCAAGGGATACCCAGGTACACTTTGAAAGTAATGCTGTACAAATTAATGACATCTGCAGCTCAGATGTACATCTGAAGGAAATTCCGTCTGAGAAACATCACTTTAAATAGGATGTACAAATGGATACTTATCCAAATGTGCAGCCTCTTATTGTGTCCAAACTGGCCTGCAAGCAAGCGGGTTGCACCTAGCAGTCTTGGCAATGGGGAGCTTCTTCCACTTCCTTTTAACACCTACCTCTTATGAAATGTTTTTCACCATTTTCTAATACATCACCAAAAAGAGGGACAAAGGAATTCTGTAGATGGTGAAAATGTTTGCCAAATGCACACACATCTCATTTCAGTTCAGCATTACAGTCTAAAATCCCTTCGCTCTAAACTGCTGTCAAAGTGATGTAGAATCAGATTCCTCCAGCTGGACTAAAAAGACCCTATAACAAGGTGTATTGATATTGATTCACAGCCTGTATTGCCAAAAGCCTTATGTTTGTTTTATTATCTTTGTTAATCACCTTGGGACTGCCTGAAGATTCTGCCCAAGGATTTCACAGACAAAGTGATCTGGGAATATTACACAGGCCAAGGAAATTACTTTAATTTGCTCCACAACACATGATTTGTCACCTTCAAAACTGCTGCTTTCAGAAATAGTTGTAGCTGTCCTCTTAAGACAGGGAGGGAGAGGGTGAAGAGCACTCATCCCTGAGCCTAGCTCCTAATTTGCCACTCGTGGTTGGCCATGGGAATGTAAAGGGATTCTGCATGTTCACTCATTCAATTCAAACTTCAGTGACTCAAGTGGGTTCTTTTAAACTGAATGATGAAATTGCAGCTGCCATTTAAACTGAGGGATGAAGGGGAAGCTGTTGAACATATTTGATTTACAAGCATTGACTGAAGAAGTTGGCCATCAGTATTTATGTTCAGGGTTTGGAGACAGAGATGCCATTGGCTTAGAGAAAATATATCCTGCCCATTTAACAGAGACTTAATGTGTGGAAATGGGCAACTGAAGTTTTTCATGGCATGGAGGTAAATAACATCACCTGGTAATAGGGTTGCCAAGTCGCATTTGGGGATCATCTCCAAACAGCCCCGTTGCCAGAGCAACGCGTAGCGTCATGTCCTGGCGACGGTAGTGCGACGTGTCTCGCCGTCCCCGCGGCACAGATTCTGCAAAGACATGTGGATCCCCCACCATGATTTGGCGAGATTTGGGAGCCCTACCTGGTAAATAACATCCCATTAAGGTTCTATGCAAGGGGCAGGATGATTTTTTTGCTAGGTCATTAGGCAACCCTTCTTGGAGATCAGAATTTGTTTGTGATTCTGTCCCCGCAATCCATGCTGGCTGATACTGATGACTCATAATGATCAGCTGCTATTTAGTCAATTGTTGTAAACTGAAAAGTTGCAGGTTACAGGAAGCAGAGGGATTCCTTCTTCAACTGCAAATATAGGAGGCTGAAGTTGGTTGCTTATTCCCAGTTCTTTATTCATTCCTTAATTGTGACTTACTCATGAATTTGACCCAAAAAACCTTGGGTGGGCATTCCCATTTGGAGCCACCATTTTATGCACAACTAGTTCTCCCTGGTGAACAATGGACCGAGGCAATTATTACTACAGTACTATCAATGGCTCATACAGAGTTAGATAAGCAAGACTGGGCAATTAGTTTCCTAATCTATCAAACACATTTTCCCTCAGTGCCTTCAAATGTACTGGAAATTATTTCAGTAACACTATTGTTTGGTATAAATGACTTTGAAGCATCTCTATAACCCAATTATATAACCACAGAGACGACAATGCTGTTAAATAGATAGCTTGAAGATACGTATGACAGATTCTTCTATTTTACACTTTTGTACACATTACAACAAGCTTGCCCAATCTCAACTTTATAGAAGGCAAACACGGGAGGAGAGCTCATTATCATATTATCCAACAAATCAGATCATAAAAAATACAATGGTCTCCAGGGTTCACAGATGGTGTTCTTTCAAAGATTTATTTTGTTAAGGGTTGGGGCCAATAAGTCATGCTTTATAAATGTCAACATAGTGATCTTTTTCAGTGAAAGGCAGACTGCCTGTAAAATATACCCTACACATGGGATCATCTCTATATTAGATTATTTGTTTTCTTGATGTTTTCCCAATCATTAAGTTCTACAGAGAAACAGAAATGTAATTTTGTTCTTGGCAGCAGAGTACTACTTTTGACCAATTGACGGTTTTTTTTTCCTTTCAAGGGAAGGAACTTTAATTTCACTTCAGTATCTTGTCAACTGTTCTACAGAAAATATCATGAGTAAGCTGCTTTTCAGGAGAAAACAGGTACTAGATATATTACTCTAAGAAGCATTTCTGCTAAAGCTATGACCTATGTGGAGTCCTTCTTAGACAATGACCCTGAAACATGAATGGGGGGCAGCAGTTCAGAAAACAAATTCTGTCCCAATCATAATTCACATTCATTCAGCCAACCAACAGCCATTCTCCCAGTAGTGCTTCTCTGCTTGGGTTATGTTTCAAGGTGTCCAACAGCTCCTTTCTTGCACCAGCTGTTCCACCCACTTGCTGACTGCAGCTGTGGAAAAGACAGCAAGGTGGAAGCTCACTCTCCCCCCAGCACCTGGAACACTTCTGTACTAGCATTAAAGGTGCTGGGGGTGGGGTAAAGAGTAGGAGAGGAAGACCTTCCTCCCCACCTCTTTGCTGCTGTTGTAAGAGCATCAGAAACTACCATGAAAGGAAGTTTGGGTGCTCATGGAGAGGAATTTGGAAAACTGACTGTGCTCCCATTTGTATTGTCAGGAGTACAATGGTGGTTTCACTCCAGGTAGGGAAAAGATACCCATTTTAAAATGGGTTGATGCTCATTAAAAATATATCTATATATTCAAAAGGCCCAATTCCAAATTAGGTGAGGGGTTGACCATTACAACTCTTGAACATATTGTTCAGAGGATCTTCACAAATTTTATTTGAAAAGGCATGCAGTCTACCCATTACCTCTCCACTTTAATCCATCCAAAACATAGAAAGTGAAATATACTGAGTTCTGAGTCATAGCATTGTGATCAGCTCATAGTTTATTAGAAGTATTAGGAACTAATGATACAGTATCAGGGTCGGAGCCTGCTTAAATCCCCAAACACACCACACCCAACACACCCACCCACAACCCGTGATAGACTATTTACAGTGCCCTAGCACCCATAGGTCCACTCCCAGATCCTGGGTGGCCGATTGGTCCGCACTAGGATCCAAGCTGGCTATTGTCTCTTGAGTGAAGCTTAACCCTAGCACTTGACCACGTGTTGGTCTGACTGCGTGTGTAGTCTGCGGTTAATACATAACAGTAAAATATCTCTAATCTCAGGCAAACAAAGATTATGGTGATCATGGATGATCATCCAGGGCTTTTTTTCTGGGGCAATGCACCGGAATGGAGTTCTGGAACCTCTTCGATAAAATTCTTTTAAAAATGTTTAAGAGTTCATGAGTTTTCAGTATACAGACTGAAAACTTCATTTCCCTCTTGAGAGTTCTGGCATCCCTTAAAAAAAAAAAAAAGCTCTGATCATTACTAAGGCTACCTTTACCACTGTGAATTTGGTATGCTGACTGTCTCAATCCCTTCAAGCATAAACCTGATACTATGGAAGCCTTTCCCCCATTAGGCTATCAAGAGGTTTGAGCTGAATGTTCATTGATAAACTTTTTAGGCTCGGGGTGGGGAGGAGAGAGTGAGTTTACACAAAAGATGCCTTCCTGTGCATCTATTTTGACCATTTTATAATTTTTGAATTGCAGCTATGCAATTCATCCACTCTTATAACAGAAAATAAAAATTGCCGCTGCTGAGTATCATTTTTTCATCCACTCTTATAACAGAAAATAAAAAGCCAGAGTGAGAGCAGAAAGCATCACCCACACCTTGTTGTGGCTTTAGATACTTCCATTATTGACATGTAGCCATATCTTACTGGCTACAAGGCACTGACATGAGTCTAACAGAGTGGGGACAATTCCCTCTTATGAATATAATGAACCAGGAAGTTAACATCGGACAATAATGGGGAAAGATCATTAATCCACTCTCTATCCTATGATACATGAGACAGTGAGGGGGAAAGGAGAGATTAACTCCACAGATATAGGCCTACCAGTGACATCATTCAACTGGAAAAGCTTGCCAATGCTTCTGCCAAAGCAGAATACTTTGACAGGTAGTTCTGTAAACTATTTAAACATTTAAACTGGAATGTCCAAGTGAGGGGAACTAAGCCATGTTCCCTCTTGTACCTTCCTCCACTTCTTGAAGCATTTTTCTCCAATCCAATATCAGATATTACCTGGGGTGCAAGAAACAAGGTAAAGTGTATTGAACACAGTCAAACAAGATGAAGGGCAGCCTTTAGCTTCCCTCACTCTCATGGACTGGGTTTGTTTATCAGAGAGAAAGAAAAACCCATGGGAATTCTGGGAGAGAAGTCAAAACCCAGTCACATGACAATTCATACTTGTCAGTGCAAGTAGGAAGCTTAATCCCCTCTAAAACAGGAATGCTTTGTCTCTTACCTGCCTGAAATTTGTGAGGGAAGATTCCTGAGGTAATTCTCTGAGAATGTGGTCCCAATTGTGTGGTACTTGAACACAAAATGTATTGTGCCGTTTCAAGTCCCACCCAAACAGAGCAATCTCTTATTTTTTACTTCTGCTTGTAATTTATCATATGACACTTCATGGGTGAGACATTCAGCCCCTGAGAATTTTATTCCAGTTGGGTAGAGAGCAGCAACAACAAAAAAGTATATGTAAATATATTTGAAACCAAAGAGAAGGAATAAAGAGTATAATAAATTATCTGACCATGGTCCCGGTCACACGGGAGAATTTGATCCACAAGAGGGATGGATCGGGGGCACATCAAGCAGGCACAATCACACCGCAACATCTGGGAAGCAGCGCACACCCATCCCCGATCCGTCCCTTAGGCCCACAAACGCGCATCAAAAGGGTACTAGCAAAACAGCAGTACCTACCAGATGATGCGGGCCAACAAAAGGTGTCTGGTTGGGGAAGCACAGGTAGGCCGTCACAGCCGGCGCCGTTCCCCATCCCACGCATGCGCACAACCGCGCTACTGCCAGTTTGCTGCACACCGTGTGATCAGCTGCCGGGGCACGGAGCATGGAGCCGTGGGGGCATGTCGGATTGCCCTCCCACGGTTCTTTTTGCTCTGGCTCTGATTTGCCTCCCTTCAGCGGCGGATCATCCGGCTCGTGTGACCAGGACCCATGTGTATTAATTATAGTAAAGAGTATAAAACAGACATTACGAACAAACAGCAGCCCTTCACTCTGACCTCCCAGCAGCAAAGACAGCCGAGGCAGCAGGTGGTGTGAAGTCAGGGGCTGAGGGCAGCGACGGTGGGGGGATGGGGGAGCCAAGGATTGGGCAGGGGCCCATTAAAATGATGGGAAGGCATGGGCCCCGCATTAGCTATGGGCCTGCCATGGAACCTCGGTCAATGATGGCCAGTCCACCCAGAGTCAGGATACCGAGTGCTTCCTATCTTCACTGTGACTAATTCCAGAAGTTCAGGTCCTCCATCTTCTTACTGGAGTTAATGATAAATATCCACTCATATAAGAAAAATAAATCAGCATTCAAGAACACAATTCGGGTGGATGGTAATCCTGATACCTGTCACTGGTGACTCCAATCACCCAGCTACCAAAAATCAAGTTCCTTCCTGCCTGCGTAGCCCATCTTGAGTTTTATCTCGTTTGTTACCTGTGGGACATGGGATAGGCAGATGGAGAGCATAGACAAGCATGCAGCCGCAGGCATATTCTATTTATAACAAAATGCCAAGAACTGAAAGTACTTGAAAAGTCCTGAGGATATATAAACCAACCACTTGCACTAAAACCAGATGCACCATTTTTAATGTTCAATAGGCTCAAGTGGAAATGAAAACCGCCATGACAGCTCTCTGCCAGCACATCATATGCTGCCACTACACTGTGTAAAATTAAGATTTATGTATGGACAGATTAATATTTGGAGTAAGATTAAGTTTTGGAGCAGAGGTCCATCAGTGGCTATTAGCCACAAGGTATACATGGAGCACTATTAGCCACAAGGTATAGATGGAATGCTATGTCTGGGGTGGTGATTCTCTGTATTCTTGGTACTTGGGGGAGCACAGTGGGAGAACCTCTGGAGTTCTGGCCCCGCCGGCGGACCTCCTGATAGAGTTGCCAGGTCCCCTCATCACACCAGTGGGGGGTTTGGGGGATGTTCCAGGGGTGGGTGGTGATGTCGCGCAATGTGCTGATATCACCCAAAAGTGAAGTCAGCACGTTGGCGATGTCATAGGCAATACTCTGCTTTTTGAGCAAACTCTATGGTAAAAATGGTCTCAAAACATAGAGTTTTGCCCAAAAAGCAGAGTGTCACCCCCCCCCAATATGTCAAACGTGCTGATGTCACTTCTGGGTCGGGGGAATTTTCCCCCACAGGGCAGCTGGCTGGCGGCAGGTAGAAGCCCACAAAAGTGGGGGATCCCCCACCCCCACCTGAGGAATGGGAAACCTACCTCCTGATGAGATCTGTGTTTTGGCCACTGTGTGATACAGTGTTGGACTGGATAGGCCATTGGCCTGATCCAACATGGCTTCTCTTATGTTCTTATGTGTACAGCAATTTCCAGCTGCAATCATTAGTTCAATAGCTGGACCACTGGTTGTTAAGAATGTACAGATTTTAGCCTTAGGATGGGGCAACATGAACCTGATGATCTGAAGAGTCACTCCTAATCCACATTCATGCCAGATATTAACGTCCTTATGCATTATCGTCAAAAATGCCATGCAAACAGGAACAAACAAGGCCTCACTTGCCAGAGGTGTCTGCCCTGTTCAAATACTCTGTTTTCAGTTTTGCTTGTTTCAAAGTCTTATTGTGCATTCTGCAGGAGAGGATATCTATGAATAATGCAATTTCTTGTGCATGATTGATAATGGGTTTATTGCTCAGGCACTCCTAACATGCTATTTGATATCCTATCAGCCTTATTTTCCAAAGGAAAACAACTGCTGTCGAAACCTGACATGTTTATCATTGCAAAGCCAAGCCAAGCCAGTTATCAAAATAGAATAGCTCTTGCTATTACAATCACTTGTCGAGCCTCAGGTAGTTCATATAAAGTGCATACTATAATACCCGTGAATTTTCAAAAAATGCATTTTGCAGGTCTGCCAAAAACTGCCACAGGTCCCCAGTCAAAGATATCTCCTGGGCCCCATCCCAGCACACAGACCCAAGCCAAATCTGATTTGAAATGAAATCCTATGACTCACCCTGATGCTCACACCCCAGTGTGAGCAAGGCCCCCAGGATTTTGTTCTTCACATCCTCCTCTCTTCTGGGAGCCCTGGCATTTGACTACTACCTCTGTCTGAAGTGCTTTACTGGCTACACTTAAAGCGCTCTTGCCTAGAAGGATATAGGACTGTTCTTCTCCTTTACCGATTAAGATATGGCTACTCTGCCCTCGCTTTGACCTTGATGGCCCAGGCTAGTCCAATCTCAACAGATCTCAGAAGCTAAGCAAGGTCGGCCCTGGTTAGTACTTGGATGGGAGACCTCCAATGAAATTCAGGGTTGCTACGTGGAGGCAGGTGATGGCAAGCCACTCGATTTGTCACTTTTCTTGGAAACCCTAGGGGGTTGCCATGAGTTGGCTGCAACTTGATGGCACTTTCCACCACTACTCTACCCTTGAGGGTCCTCAAAAGATCTTTACCAATGATGCAGAAAAGCACAGATAGCCAATACAGCGGAACGTTGAACTATACATAAATCCTGACTCTGGATCACTGCTGCAGTGTGTTAGAAGTGTTCTTCCTATGTCTGGCAGGAGACCTACTATAACAGCATGAACTTCAAACAGCCTTCAAGGATAGGCTTATATGGATATACAATTCAGTTTTAAAACCTTTGGAAACTAGCCAAAAAATGCTATGTTTGAAATACTGAAAATACTTCATAATCTGAATTTCATAATTCTGGATATTCAGAATAATACTGAATATTCCAAATCCTGTTAACATCTTTCCTGCTTGGAAAATGAAATTAAAACATAACCCCCCAGACAGTATGGCAGTGTGGGTGGGGGGAAGGGAGTTGAGCATGGTTCTGCACGCTCCACTGTGCCAAGCCCAATGATAACTGAAGTAGCCACTTGTCCTTCCATCACTAGCTGCCCATTATGCCAGTCTGCTGAATGATGCTGCCCAGGTTACTTGCTTCCCCCCACTCTAGCTATCCTCTGCTTCACTGTTGGCCTTGGTCAGGGTTCACTTGAACTGCTCAGGGTTCTGAATGCCCAGACTGCAGTCACAGCCCAATGACCTGGCCCAGCTGTCTGGCAATTGTAGCTATTGCTTTGTCTGCTCTGGTCTTTGGAGTTAGAAAAAGAACTGGGGAAAAGTCAAATGTTAAAGGACATTTTTTTTAAGTGGGTTGTCCTGTTTTTAGTGGGAAATTGATGTTTCATATTAATTTGAATGGAATTTCAAATATCCAGAAATTTTGAATTTTTAAAAATTCTGAATCAGATCACAATTTGTTGTGTGAATTGCAAATCTGAATGTTGGTGCTCTCTCTCTCTCTCTCTCTCTCTCTCTCTCTCTCTCTCTCTCTCTCTCTCTCTCTCACACACACACACACACACACACACACACACAGAGAGAGAGAGAGAGAGAGAGAGAGAGAGAGAGAGAGAGAGAGAGAGAGAGAGAGAGAGAGAGAGAGAGAGAGCGCATGCCAGTAGTACTGAATGTATTACAGTGATAAACAACATGCCCAATGATTCTGCTTTATCCCAGCAGAGCTGGTAAAACACATTTCCACCCATCATTGTAACCTTGAGTTCCAGGGTGAATATCTGGTATGTTCCAGAGCTAAGAACTTGAAAAACTAGAAGAAGGGCTGAGTCCGGCCATCATTTCCACTGCTGAAAAAGGGAGGCAGGTACCCCTTCACCACCAAATCACAAATCCTACATGGACAGAAGTTATGTGGGATGGAGGCTGTAGTAATAACAAGTAGAATTAGGTGAGACTGGTTGGAAAAAAATTGGCTGGATCCACCAGAGGGACATTGGATTATCATCTCACTACAGATGCTAATTTTCTGCCCCCAAGTTTTTCCCTTCTGCTTTAATCAGGCTGATTACAATATGTATTGTACTTTTGTATCCTTTACAAGCATTCTTTGCAGTGCCCCTCCCATCTTCTGACTGGAATACAAAGACTCAGATCTCCAGTCCTACCTGTGTCTGACAAAGTGAGCTTTGACTCTCGAAAACTCATACCCTGAAACTCCTGCAGGTCTCTAAGGTGATACTGGACTTGAATCTAGCTGTTCTACTGCAGACCAAAATGGCTACCCTCTGAAACAATCCCTAACTTAAGTTGCTCTTCCTTCAATGAAAGTCTCCTTAGACTTCAGGCTTTGCTCAGTGAAATGGTAGGAGACAGGCAAGTATTTCTTCACCTAAAATAGGGATTGAACTAGGGTTGCCAGGTCCAAATGACAAGCCAGCGGGGGACTTACCAAAACATTCTGGGAGAGGGGAGGGAAGAAGCACATCATACACCTCCAGGTGATGCAGGCACATCAGGGACATTGAGGACAATTTGCCTACATCACCTGAAAGTGATGTAGGAACATCGGGGGTGATGCTCTAGTCTTTGGGCAAAACTTTGTGGTTTGAAGCTAATTCTACCATAGAGTTTTGCCCCAAAACCAGAGCATTGCCTCCTAATGTCACTGATGTGCCTACATCACTTTCAGGTGACTTAGGCGCATCCCCCACTGGCCAGTAGGCCAGTGCCGGGGTGGAGCACCAGAAACCAGGGGAGGGTCCCCCATGTGCCAGGGGGACCTGGCAACCCTAGATTGAACAGAGAACTGCTTACATAGCTGTAAACACAGGCACCCTTAATATACACATACATAAAAATGCACACCCTTAGTGCACACACATGTCGATCTAGCACCCTATCTGTTCTCCAATGTATATAACAGTATTTTAATGTGAAAGCAACTCCATTTCTTTCAATACATGGAGAAGTGTTATATGTACATTCCTTTGCATATGTGGAACGTATTGGTTTATTTGAGATTTTATAACCACATAAATTCTCAAAGTGGAAAACAATATTAAAAATTTAAAAGACATTTTAAACCTTCAAGCAAATAATAAAAAATTGAATCAGCGGTATTATTTTAGCAATAAGGAAAGCCAAACAAAACCTACTAGACTTCACTGTAAAAGTGAAAAGCTTGCCCACAATGAACAGCCCTTGATCAAGTTCTTTGATCCCTTGGAATCTCAAGTGACAGGGAGTGCTCAGTTTATTATTGAATATAATTGTGCCAATCTTGTTACCAAATTTCATGACAACTCATATCTAAAAATTCACGTTTCTTTTAAGGTTTCTTGTCAATGATAATGTTCAAGCAATGTTAATGACATTTGATAGAAATATTGCCTGTTTCTATATAAATGGTTTATAAATTGCATTAAATGGTATACAAATGACATAAAGGAAACAAACAAAAATTGGAGATTTTCCAAAGAAAGTCCTTTTGACTGTGTACAGAAATGGAAAGAAATCACAAAACATGTATCTGCCCATAGATAAATTCACCCTCAGAAAAAGAACAGCACCTGCAGCAAAGACTCAATAGAGAACCAGAAAGATGTTATATGCTCCTGGCACTAACACCCATCAATCAATCTTGCCACCACATTCTGATCTCTGTCCCTTCAGTGAACCCTATGAGGAAGCCTTTGAAAGTGTGAGAATTCCACGTCCCAATTTAAGCTATTCATTTCTCCTCTGGATACTGGACTCATTCCATTCTCTTTGTGAAATGGACTGAATTATGCATTGATTCCTTGAGTATTTTCCTGAACGATATCCTAATTTTGTGACTTTGAGGTGAAGGACATTTCACTGAATGAACTGCTTATTTTATTCTACACCTCCCTGTTCATAAAATCCATTCTTTTTCACAACTTCTTGCCACTCCTTCCTGCACCGTGGCTGGCAGTGGCTTTCATAACAAGATAATGTTGTGTTTGCACAGCAAACCTGTTCTCCACACTTTGGGAATTCAAACAACATGTGTCAACACTTCCAGGAAGATCTCACACAACACTGAATTCTGTTTGTCACATGATGCCAACATATCATTTCAACCACTGTCAACTCATCATTAAAGGCCATGTAGTTCAAGAAACTGAAGAAAATAAATGAATATTGCAAAAGAGGGCTCTAACACAAGTCCCCAAAGTGGGCAGAAATGAAAAAGACACAGAATATTATCTCCTATTCAGTGGGGAGGTCAGAGAAATTTGGTACTTGGTCAGGACCTACCCTTGTCATTTTCAGCCCTGACCTCAAAGATGAAGCTGCCATAAAGCATTCTTCATTGACCACAACTTCGATTTCTGTTAATTTGGAACTCCACATCATGAACTCTATCATGCAGCAGTTTGGTCTGGTTCACCATTCAGGAATCACAGAGATAAAACTATAAAGTTCTAGGGATCAAAATCCAGGCCCTTACCTGGGAAAGGTGATGTCAACACTGGTATTTTGATTGGCGACAAGGTGAGCACGTGGCATGGCTGAACACTGGCTGTTGATGGTCCCTGAGGGGCTTCTGCATCTACTGACACCATGGCTGCGGCAAACGCAATTCTCTGGTTACTGCCAGCATGTTTACCTGTGGAAAAATCAAGTATGGTTTGTATTATTTTTAGGAAACACTAGAAAATGCTGCCATTCACATAAATTGGTTACTCAATGACCTGATGCTGCAGTAGTGCTGCAGTAAAGCAACAGATGGTGTCAAAACGCTCCCATATCATTGGCATGAATAAGACACATCAGTGTTTAGGCCTCTCAGGATAGAAATATGGCCACTACTGTGTACTACTATATCTCCTCTACAGTGTATGAAGAAGGTTGTTTGAGAATGTGTGTGGAACAGTGGATTAACTGGGTTTATATAAAGAACACTAAGTTTCAAGATCTTTCTCAGCCATAAAGCTCACTGGAGATGATGTCAGAAGAAAGGCGGTTCTTCACAGCCATATAATGAGAATTACACTTATGCGGTTTCTGAAGCAACTGTGAAAGGCAGAATGAAAGTTAAGAATGAAATGCAATCTCACAACACGGTTATGACATATCATAAGTCTCATTCAAATGGATTCAAGTCCAGTGGCACCTTAGAAACTAAGAACATGGGGGGGGGTATAAGTGCCCTTTGTCAGAAACAAGTTGTAATGGAGATTTCTGAGTCTTTATATCCCAGTCAGAAGGTGGGAGGGGTGTTACAAAGAAGGAACTCAGGATGCAAAGGTACAATACCTATTGTAGAACAAAGTTTGAGTCCAATGGCACTTTTAAGACCCACAAAATTTAATTCAAGGTATAAGCTTTCAGAAGAAGTGTGCACACAAAAAGCTTATACCTTGAATTAAACATTGTTGGTCTTAAAGGTGCCACTGGACTCCAACTTTGGTCTTACACATGAAAGCTTATACCTTGAATTAAACTTTGCTGGTGTAGTGGTTTGGTATAGTGATTTGGTGTAGCCAGTTTGGTGTAGTGGTTATGAGCCTGGATTCTAATCTGGGAGAACTGGGTTTGATTCCCTACTCCTCCACATGCAGCTGCAGGTGTGACCTTGGATCATTCATAAGTTCTTTCAGAGCTGTTCCCTCAAGGGCAGTTCTTGAAAAAAGCTCTCTCAGACCCACCTACCTAACAGGGTGTCTGTTGTGGGGAGGGGAAGGACAAAGGAAATGGATTGTAAACCTTCGGGTCTTCCTCCACCACTGGATTTCAACTATGTTCTGCTGCTTCAGTCCAACATGGCGACCTGCCTGAATGCATATTGTAATCAGCTAGATTAGAGCAGAGGGGAAATGCTTGGGGGCAGAAGCATCTGCAGTGATATAAGAATCCTACGTCCCTCTGAAACTATCTTCATTCAAGTGACATCACTCTTGGCGCTTCAGCTTTTAATCTCTCTGTAATCAGTACCTATCTACCTCAGACAACTGCTTTGAGAACGAAATGAAATGAGGATATATTGCATTCCTTGAGCCTCTGAGAAAGAAATTTCTAATAATAATCAGTCACTGTATAGCTGGGAAGATAACCCAATTGGTGTGACTTTCAAGAATGTAGCTAGTAGTTCAAAACAGTCAGCAATGGTGTGTCAAAACTAAGTAGTTAAGCAAGGAATTTATCTTGCAATTAAATATGTGTACCTTATTTTGTGTGTTTGCTGCAGTGGTTCAGAGGTTAAGATGCTGAGCTGCAGACCGGAGGGTCTGTAGTTCGGCAGTTCAAGACCCTAGTGCCATGTGATGGAGTGAGTTCCCGTCTCTGGCCCCAGCTCCTGCCAACCTAGCAGTTCAAAAGCAAGATATTGCAAGTAGATAAATAGGTACCACTTTGGTGGGAAGATAACAGAATTTCATGTGCCTTGGCATTTAGTCATGCTAACCACATGACCACGGAAATGTCTTCGGACAGGCCTGGCTCTTTGACTTGGCAACGGAGATGAGCACCGGCGCCTAGAGTTGTATTTGACTAGCTTTCAAGCAAGGGAAACCTTTACCTTAGAACATTAATACCTAGATGTCCAATGGTTTTGAAGCAGCTTATAAACAACTAAAGTAATCATAAGGACGTTGTATCAATATCAGGAGTTTAAAAGGAACATAGAAATCTGATGACAAATTTAATTATTGCAGTGAGAATGATGTTAACACAGGTACTGAATAAGCAAATAACTCCAGAAAAAGAAGGTTGGTTACTAAGAGTTTGGTATGTCATGATAATGAAGAAGCATAAAACTTATAAATATGTGTGGAAAAGAAAAAGCTGGACATGGAATGAAGTTTTTTTTAAAAAAAATTAAATGTATGCAATACACTGGATAGATTTAAGAAGTACTGGAATGCATCTAATTTAAGGATTACCGTGTGCGTGTGTTTTGTGCATCAAGTTACTTTCATTGCACGACAACTCTATGAATTAATGACCACCAAAACATCCTATCATTAATAGCCTTTCTCAGGTTTTGTAAACTAAACACAATGGCTTCCTTTATTGACTCAGTACACCTCACACTGGGTATTCTTCTTTCCCCTCCTGCCTTCATCTTTTCCAAGCATTATTGTCTTTTCCAGTGAGTGTTGTCTTTTCATGATGTGACCAAAGTATAAGAGCTTTGGTTTAGTAGTTTTAATCTCTAGGGAGAGTTTGGGCTTGATTTGATCTACAACCCACTTACTGATTTGTTTACCCTCTTAGAAAGAAGTTAATATGACTTTGAAGTTGTACATCTTTTCTTTCTTTCTGTACAGGTATCTGATTTTTATTATTATTATATAAGCACACAAACAAACAAGGCATTGGTTACAATAAATGTAATCAACAGAATAATCCATGATACCATAGAACAACAAGGCATTGGTTACAATAAATATAATCAACAGAATAATCCATGATACCATAGAACAACAAAGCAGATGAAAACAGTTGATTTGTACCTGCAGCCCAGTTCCTAAAAATCAAATTAAATAACTTAGCCTGAGGACTACATATATGATACACTTTTTCATATCAGTCTGGGAATATAAACTGCAAATAGAATGAACAGAAATTTGCACATGTGTATGCTATTGAGTCACACTGGCCTACAAAACTCCTGTTGTGTGTATAGTCCGTGGCACATACAGATTAAAGGGCAAGACTTTCATTGCTGCATGAACAGTAATAAAGAGGGGCAGTGTCAGGGTTACTGCCTTTCAAATACTGAGGTAATATGGCTAATTGAAATGAGAGCCCTATAAAAAGAGCACAGTTTTCTTGCAATAAAGAAGAATTAATCTCTTCCTTCCTAACTTCCTACAGGAAACGGGTTTCAGGGCAGACCTTTGGCGTTCAATCATGGCTAAGTATATTAACTAAACAAGGAAAATGGATAGTAAAAATCTTAAGAAAAGCTAATTTGACAATCACCAGCTGTTACCCTCTCTGTACTGAGCTGTGCATTCAAAAATTAAGCAATCATTAGCTTATTATGTCGTTTAGCAAATGTTTGCAGTTCAGACAGAAATCCTTCAGGCACTAAGAGGCAACAAATAATCTCGGGAAAAGCTCTGTTTGAACCAAGTCATGACTTCGGGCATTTTGGGGCATTGCTACCCCCCTCCTCCTTTCAAGTATATTTTCTCAGTTTTCTTTTGCATGCTAAACAGACCCTGGGTTCTGCTCCTTGATCACTGGGAATGCAAGTACCCTCAGCTAACAGGCAAAATTCAGCTGGTCAAGATGAAGGAACAAAATGAGCAAAGGTTCCCAGTTTCATTTTTGTTTATGGGCATTCATTTTTGTGCCAGCAGCTTAAATTGTCTGCCCTTCTTCGCTGTTGGTTTTGTAGAATCATTGGTACAGCGCACACATATGATAGATTAGATAGACAAACAGACAGACAATATATGCCACTTATATGTATAATCTACATCGTACATATAACATTATTGACGCAAAAAACAAAAACATTTGACGGGAAAAAATCAGGGTGGCGAAACAGAAAATGGCACAAAAATAAAGAATCACAGCTTTGATATGAGCAAGGGACATGAAAAATCGAAGTGGGGATTTTGTGACTGAAACAGCAGGGATGACAAAATCTTCCCTTTTGAACAAGATACTACAAAGGGAATAACACTAAGCATCCCTAGATTCCTCAGACGGCTATGTCATACACCAGATCTAGTTTAAAACATGCTTCTGCCCCAGACAGAGTCTTTCTGACAAACCTGGGTTATTTGATTTATTTAATTTAGGTATTTAAGCATTTTGCCCCACTTTTATTTCCAGTGAGGATCTAAGGTGGCTTGCAAAATACAAAAACACAATGCAAATAAACAAAGAGAAAACAAACTACAGTAATCACATCCTGATTTGTTTTTTGTTTGTTTGTGGCTCTATTGGCCCAGCCCCCTCAAGGCACCCGGCAACAAGGCAATGGGGTAAGAGCCAAGGCCCAGGAGCACTTTAGTTCTAGTCCTTTAGCTCACACCTCTGGCCAAGTTAAATACTTGCAACAAGACAGGAGGTAGAGGCCCTCAGACCAGATCTCATTCAACTTGCAAAAAGATGCCATGTTCCCAACCTTCCTACCCTTCAAACTTCTGGGAGTTGTAGGCCTAGCCGCCTCCTACTGCCACTCAGGCCTCTTAGGCTGGCTAGGCCGCACTGGCACAGTCCAGATCATGACACCCCCCCACCAGACCAAATCATGGGGTCCAGCCATCAGGAACCCCATTGATGAGGGCTGCATAACTGTGATCTGGGCAGGTTCCCACTTACCTATAAAAATAACTCACAATGCAAACAATAATAAACAGTAAACAACATCAACATCAACATTAACAGGAATGCAACATCAATTTCATTTCATTGCAGGCCCTCCTGGGTCAAAGATCTTCGCAAAGTTCTCTTCATCCGTAGTGGCAAGGCTTTTGCGGGGAGCAAGTTCCGAATTGGCTCCTAGCCATGCCATTAAGTTCAGAGGTTTTTGAAGCTGAGGCCGAGATTCCTTTTGAGACATCCATGTAGCTACTTCCAAATAAATGGTGTTTCTCCAAGCCTCATCCATAGAAAAATCACTGCCAGTTCCTAGTTCAAATGTCACACGATTAGGATCCACTGGCTCTGGCATACTACTAAAGTTCTCCAGAGGTTCTTCATCAAATCCTCCCCTCCTACTGGTGTCAGGTTGATTTTTGTGGTTGTCACTAATGGAAGTTTGTACTGGCACTACAAACTCAGTCTTAAAGAACAACTGATTTGCTTTCTCACCCTTCTGAGGGTCCTTTACCAAAGTCAGTCCACTGGTTTCCATGTTCTCTTTAGACTGCTTCACAACTCTTGGCTTTTCTGTTCCAACAGTGGAACTATTTTCAAACAGCT
>NW_015161442.1:261868-265424 GCF_001447785.1 Gekko japonicus
CCCTCAGCGAACAGCTCAGATTCCTTCTCCCACCAGACTATCACAGTCTCCTCCCAGACTGTCTTCCCAACCGACTCCAACGGTCTCTTTAGAATCTTCTCTCTGACTCTCCCAATACCTTCTGGGAGTTGTAGGCCTAGCCGCCTCCTACTGCCACGCAGGCCTATTAGGCTGGCTAGGCCGCACTGGCACAGGCCAGATCATGACAGATGCTTTGAATACTAATGTGAGAGAGATACACATATAAACTAAGGCAAAAAAAAAAAGCTCTCCTGTATCTGTATACCGGCCTTCCACATGGCAAATCACAACTGTGTGCAAGCTATTCCTTCTTTCCCACAGCTGGTATTAATCCTAAAAATAACTCTGCAGGAAATCATCTACTGTCACATCTACTTTGGCCCATAATTGCAGTCTACAAACCAGTACTCCAGAATAGCCATATTGAAAATAACTGTCTTGGTGATTTCAATTTAACCATTTTTAGAATGGCAGTGTAAATCGATGTTACTAGATTAAAACGATATTTAACATGATAGGGAAAAGACAAAATCCTGGGCTGCAATCACACACACTAAATAATTCACTTTCAATCCACTTTCCAAGTGGATTTTACTGTGTGAACTAGTATCTTTCAGCAAGGAAATGGTAGTAAATCTCTACCACCATCAATCTGAAAAAAGTGCATAAATACAAACAGGATTCCCATACTTTTAATAAACAAGGAGTTTGGGAACTTCAGCTTTCTTTGCAACATGATAAGCAGCACCAGAACAAAGCAGGTGAGGCAGAAATAACACACTGACTGTAAAACAAAATGGTAGAGTTGCCTCTCCAAAATGGGCTGTCAGTTGCCCTTAACTTCCATCCATTACTTTTATCCCTGTTGCCTCATTGTCATATGTACAACAAGAGGTTAATAACATCAGACTTACCTTACAGGGTTATAGCAGAGTTAATGTCTGTGATGCGCTTTGAACATCTGAAAGTCCTGTTTGTATACGAAGAGTTATCATTAAATCCTGTTATGGTCCCTACTGGCACAGTGTCATGTCTTTGGTCTACACTAAGTCTTGGTGAAAATAAGGACGGGGGAATGCTAGTGCACTTTATGAAGCAACTTCTCAGTCACAGCCAAAGGGTCTCTGTTCTTGCAGACAGTTGAAGATTAAGATAAAATCGGTTGAATGCAAGCAAATTAACACAAAAAGAAGTTACAATCAGGGATGTGGGATCACCCCTCACCATCAGAACACCGTTGGTTTACGACTGCAAGCAACTCTCAAAAATATTCACTTTTTCTTGCATATGAAATTGGATCACAAATGCTCTATGTGTGCACATTCCAAAACAGATGTCTCCATTTCATTCCCTCATCCATCATATTTGTTATATGTAGCACAATAAAATAAAAAGAGAGATTTCAACCTACTGCAGTGGGGAAGAACTGAGAGGTACCTATTCTAGCCTTGTCCATTTATCCTGGTGGATTCAATGTTCATTCAGGGTGCATTCAGATCTGACGGCAAATACTTTCCACTAGAGCATTCTTGCACAGCTTCCCCCCACAGCTGTCCCCCATCCTTCAACTGCCAAAGATATATTGCTACTGTTAACTTTCAAAAGATGTAATCTGATTCTTTTTAGGGAGGGGAGGAAAAGCTGTACTGTTTGTCTCTTTAGTTGAGCCTTGCCCATTTTGCTGGCTAACTCCGTTTTCTTTAATGGGAACACTCAGGTCTGATCATAAACAGAGATGCAAAGTTCCAGAAATATTGAAACCAAAATTGGGGGGGGGGAACAACCCAAAAACCTGTTTCCCCCCAGAAAAGAAATAGAAACAATCCTTACTTTTTTGTCAAAGTTCAACAAACAGGATTATCATACTTTTAATAAATAGGGAATTTGGAAACATCAGCTTTCTTTGCGACATGATAAGCAGTATAGAGCTGGTGCCTCTGTCCCCTCTTGCCTCTGTCTTCTACTCATGCCATGCTGCTTCTGATGTTACTGTAGAAGTCACAAAATGCTCTTTGGACCAAGGGTGAGATAAATAACTAAGCCCGATTTCAATCCAAACCATGGCAATGGTATTTGTCTACCCATTTTTATCCCACTCTTCCTCCAAATTGCTCAGGGCACATTATAGAGTTCTTTCTCTGCCATTTCATCCTCACAATTCTTTTGCAGTAAGTTAGGCTGAGAAAGAGTGATTGGCTTAGTCACCAACAGTACAATCCTAAACAGAGTCATATCCTTCTAAGCCTTAGATTGCCTTTCCCGTGTGCTTCATGATTGAGTGGGGATTTTAAACCTAAGTGTCCCTGGTCCTAAACCAATACTAACCACTTCACCACACTGGCTCTCTGTCCTTTTTTGCACTGCCATCATGAAGTCAAGGGGGATTGCCCAGCTAGCCATCATAAGAACTGAAATAGCTGAAATAGATACTGCTTTTATTGAACAGTATCAGTTGCGGATGCTGGCTCTATCACAAAGGAATGAAGTTCCCCCTTTTTGTTCCTCCAGCGCTCCCCCAAAAGCCACATGATGGAGAGAAAAGTGAAGGTGTAGATTTCCCCATCACTCCACCACCATGTCAGGTAAAGCTGCTCCTGTTGCCCTTCTATCTTTCTTCAACTTTCAAGGCATTTCTTGCAAAAGCAACAAGGTGGAAACCATACAAGGAAACAGCTGGCTTCTCCATTGTCACTGCTGCTGAGACCCTCACTTGTGGGCTGCATGACACTGAAGGAAACATTGCTGCAAGCACAAATGGTGTACTGCTTCCTGTCTGCCTGAAGAAAAAACAGAGAAACGTGGGAATGGTGCTGCACAATGGGTAGCTGGGTATGCACTGAATGAATAATTGGAAAAGCAAACTTTACTTATGGACACTTTCCTATTCAATAAACTTTAGTCAGGCTCCTTTCGCAGTGAGCCAGCTTTTATTTAGTAGACCCCTGATGTCTATTTTGGAGAAAGCAAATAGTTGGAGAGATAATGTGGTCACTGGAAAAATCCTCATCTCTTCATGAGGGGAATTCACTGGAACTCTCCAGTTATATTTTCCACTGCCCTATGAGCTAGATCTGATCATATCAGGAAAACTGCATCATAAGTTTAGTTACAGGTAGCTGTGCTTCTCCAAAAATGGTGGAACCTCACAGGGACTTGGGGATTTGTGGCCAACCAGTGACAATCAGTACATACAAGCTGCATTATCTTGTGTCCTGTTCATTGGAGACACTGCTAGAACCTGATGAGTAGAGGGTAATTTAGTGAGTGCACAAATGCATCAAGATTGGGGGAGGGGTAATACAGTTGCCATTCTGTCTGAACGTTCTAAACATCTGGGGGAGGTATGGAAGATGCTTGGGAGTAATGTTAATCTAAAGTATGGGATCTCCCCTCCCTGGTGGGTCTTCCTCTATAGTGTTCTTTGGAGCATCCATTGAAGCATTGGAGTTGGGGTTTCTGATGGAATTCTGGGTCTAGAGTCCTGAAGTACATCAACTATAAATAGTCTTAGACAGGAGTCATTTCAAGCAGGAAT
>NW_015161442.1:265485-279987 GCF_001447785.1 Gekko japonicus
CACAGGAATGGTGTTCCGGGAGTAACAAACCTAACCCACCTACCCCGACTTCCTGCTAAGCCCCCCTCCCGACTTCCTTGGCAGTGCAGGCCCCCTGACTCTCTGCGCTGCCCGGAGGACTCTCTGTCACCACCCTTTTCCTGTCTGCCAGCCAGCAGCCCCGCAGGCCTCTCCTTTCCTTCCCCCATGGCCTCATCGTTTGACTCAGCAGCACAGAGCAGCAGAGAGGTGCTTGAATCAGGGCTGGGCTGGAAGCCCCACTGGCTGTGCTGGCCAGCTGGTCAGGAGGCAGAGAAGGCTTGCCTGCCTGCCTGGAGGAAGGAGGAGCTGGGAGAGGGTTCTCCCCAGGCCCGTAACCAGGATTTATTTTGGGGGGGCATTTAAATTTGGGGGGCCATAATTTTTAAAGGAACCTTTACTTACTTACTTCTGAGTAGAAGCACAAGCGGGGTAGTGTGAAGTGAAGGGAGGGAGCTGGGACTGAATAGGGGTAGGGATGCCAGGCTTCAGGTGGAGTGATAAATGACTTGTCTTTATGGTAGACGGCAAACATGGGCAGCATTGTGTACATGGCTGCTGGGGTGATGTCTGTTTGGGATTATACCTTGTCTGGTCTTAATGTGTGTGAAGGTGCAATAGAACGCATGCTCCTCAAGACTGCTATAAACATTACCTTTTTAATTAATATCTCTCCCAGCCTTCAACCATTTGTTTCTGTAAGTAAAATGTAGGGGAAGAGAGCATGTCAGGCCCGACAGCAGCCACCATGCAACTTGCATATCTCATGCAGGCCCAGCTGCTTGCTACTGCTCAACAGCCACTGCCCCATGAAGTGTTGTGTAGTGGTTAGTGTTCCAGACAAGGATTTGGGAGACCCAGGTTTGAATCTGAGTTAAGAAATACCTGGAGAGTTTTGGGGTGGAGCCTGAGTGGTGGGTGTTGCCTTCTGACACACTTCCGGTGATGTCAGGGGGTGTGTCATATGCAAATAAGTTATGCTAATGAGTTACGCTAATGAGCTCCTGCACCTCCTTTTCTATGAAATGACCTCTGACACAAGAGTCATCCATTGACTTCCTATGTTTGCTGTTCTTGCTTGTAGGGATGGGCACAAACCAAATTTCGGCACAAAGGTGGGCCGGATTGGTGCTCAGGAACTGATGTTCGAGGGGGGGGGGCAAAACTGAAGGGTTAAATGGATAGCAGCCATTTAAACCTAACAGCTCAGCCGGTCTGCCAAGGCCAAATGGCTGGCCTCAAACATTACTAACGGATACAATTTCTCAAAATGGATCACATTAGGCCAGAATATGAAGTCCTATACTGTTTCTTAATGTGAAATATATGTAGGACATTAAAAAGTGAAGATAGATCCAGGTGGTCAGCCGTTTGGTCTGAAGCAGTGGAACAAATTTAGAATCCAATGGCATCTTTAAGACTAACAAAGGTTTATTCAAGGTATGAGCTTTCGTGTGCATGCACACTTTAATAAATACCAATTTTAGTATTTTACCACCCAACTGGTATTTGATAAAGTGTGCATGCACACAAAAGCTCATACCTTGAATAAACCTTTGTTGGTCTTAAAGGTGCCACTGGATTCTAAACTTGTTCTATTAAAAAGTGAACACATTGATTATATACAAATATTTAGAAATAAACATTTTGATACTAATGTGTTCAGCAAAGCAGGAAATATTTAGCAAAGCAAGGAGAAGTTATTCAATGGTTTTAATACCATTACCTTTCAACTACCTGAACAATGAATAAAGGCTTCAGTTTATAACTCAACTCAAGGCTATCTGGATCCTCTTCAAAGGCAGTTTTTTGTTCTACGTGGTTGCTGTCCAGCACACATAAACAGGATTGTGCCAAATGCAGCATCACATCTTGATTTACAGCACACTTTCAGTTTGTGGCACCAGAGAGATAAGGGTTCCTCAGCTTTTTCTCTCTAGCACTAAAAATTGGAACATGGAGGGAAAATATTACATTATACTGCCCATTATCATCTCCTGCACAGTAGAGATGTTGGCCAAAGGAAATGAAGCCATTCTGAGATCTCCTGAATTAGCTTTCTAGAACATACCAGGGGGGAAATTCTGTGGTACAGCTCTGTTTACAGAAATCTATTGGGGTCTTGCATTATTAACCATGCCCAAACATAAAGCCTTCCTGTACTCAGAAAACTAACTTACCAAGGGAAAAGGTTAGCCTAGCATATTCTCTGACAGGTTATGCTTCCATGCACAAGAAGGATATATTTTCTTTAAATGTACCCAGTCATGCAGTCTCCCATATGCAATAGGAGTTATATAGCTCCCAACAGAGTGGCACCCAGTGATTATTCTCAAAGTATTAATCAGCATTTATTCCAAGCATTGTCACAAGGCATTGTCACAATATGTCTGTCCACACTATTCTGGAACAATCTCTTGGTAGACTGCTCTCTAGTTAATGAAGTGGTTATCAACAGACTGGGAGGGGGATTATTTCCAGCAGCCAGGTTCCACTTAAAATTAATCAGTTTTGGTGTCCATATTTGCGGAAGCCTCCTAGAATGTTGGCAGCCGACAAACTGTCGAAGTGACAGCGGAACAGCAACAGCGATCAATATCCATATGGCACCAGCAATAGCAGCAACAACAGTTAAGAGCCACATGACAATACTTATGTTGCAAAACAGCAAAATGCATAATCCTGACAACCATTAACTTCAGATGGCGATCCAGCCAGGGCTGCTCGCCTTTGTTCTATTTTGCCATCCATCACAAGAAATGCCCGGTTATCTCAGAGTCATCCATATTCATCTGTATTGCTGGATTATTTGAGAGACATGAAATGACAGGAATCAACTCTCTATTATATATGTTTCTGCTTCTTTTCAATTAGACATGCTTCTTTATTTTCCAGAGTGAGGCCTTTTAGTAACTCCACCACAAACTTATTTATCCAGTCTCCAACAACTAACATGTGACATCTTTCTCAAAAGAAGAAAAAGAAGAGTTGGATTTATATCCCGCCCTTCACTCCGAGTCTCAGAGCAGCTTACAGTCTCCTTCCCTTTCTCCCCACAACAGAAACCCTGTGAGGTAGGTGGGGCTGAGAGAGCTCTTTTGAGAACTACTCTTGAGAGAACTGCTCTGAGAAAACTGTAACTGACCCAAGGTCACCCCACTGGCTGCATGTGGAGGAGGTGGGAATCAAACCCAGCTCTCCAGATTAAAGTCCACTGCTCTTAACCACTACACCAAACTACCTCCATGGTGTCTCTGTCTCTAAGCCTATGGTGCCATTCTATGCAGTTACATCCTTCTAAGTCCACTGAATTCAATGGGCTTAGAAGGATGTAACTCTGCTTAGGATGCCACTGGTAATAGCTTAAGCCCTGACCTGGGCCACATATTGACATCAGTGTATGCAGCGATGTACTTCGTGTAGTAATTGCAAGGTCTGGCTTTTGAGAGCATGCATGCCTAGCACCAAACAGCTCTCGTCTCATGACTGTACATTGTCCTTCTAAGGATGAGTTAATAGGACCATTTTTTTAAGCATTTCATATTTGTCATTGCGTTTTTACAGAGAGAAAAAAAGAAGAAGCCTAGCATAAATGTGAAGCCAGACCCATATCCCACAACAAAAAGCACCTGGATTGATTAACAGTAACATCTGGGGGGGAGGCAGCACCACCACCACCATTTCCCCCCTCCTCTTGAGTGTTAGAGTCCCACTTTTCACCCTTTAACTTGACCTGAGGGCAAAATCCTCTCCCAGGTCATCAGATTAAGAAAAAAGAAACCAGTGCAAAAATAGACACAGGTTCACTTCTCACAAGGGATGGGAAATTCAAATCAAACCAGATAGCTTAAGAAATTAGGTATCACTGCACCTTGCTCCCTTTCCAAGAGATGCAACGAACAGAAATATTCAGTGAATTCCACATAGAGAAAGAAGAAGACTTGATTTATACCCTGCCTTACACTCAGAGTATCAGAGTAGTTTACAATCTCCTTTCCCATCCCCACCCCACAACAGACACCTTGTGAGGTAGGTGGGGCTGAGAGAGCTCTTTCGAGGACTGCTCTTGAGAGAACAGCTCCAAGATAACCTGTGAGGTCACCCAGCAGCTGCATGTGGAAATGAGGGGAATCAAACCCCATTCTCCCAGATTAGAGTCCATGCTCTTAATCACTACACCAAACTGGCTCTCTACATACATGTATAAGTGTAAATAACCAGCTCACATATCTGGTACTTAGCACGTGGACCACACAGAATACTAGTGAATACAATACACTCCCAGAAGAGATCAGGGCCCTGTGGGACCTCATGCAGTTCCGCAGGGCCTGCAAGATGGAGCTCTTCCACCAGGTTTTCAACTAGGAGCCGCCACCAATAGTTGAAAGGTAGAGAGCCCTGCCCCATGGAACCATTAACAACAGTCTGTGCTAGCCACATAAGGACAGATCTATGGACCAATCACCAGAATATGCTATTGATTGATGGCCACCATCATTTAATAAAGGGTCTATTTTTAGTAGATAAATAAGTACCACTTCAGTGGGAAGGTAACAGCGTTCTGTGCGCCTTGGTGTTTAGTCATGCCGGCCACAATAGTTAATTAATTAATTAATCACCTCATTCCCCCAAAAGAAATGCCAGTGTTTCCATGACCCCTCCCTCCTGAAGCTCTATTATTTTATATGCAGGCCTGTACCAACTACCACTATATGCGGATTTCTTCCCACGTGCTAAAGCTGGAGAATACCATTCCTTCTAAGTGGCCTGTGCCCTGAATCCTACGTTTTCCTGGTTCCATTGTATCTATGTGCTTTTTGAGCATTGCATTTGCCAGACTAGCCATTCTCTCCCCCTATCCTGACCAACTGCCAGAGGTAAAGCTGGCATTTACAAATCCTACCCCTCTGAAGTCCCATCCACCCTGCGTTCTGTCACGCCACCTAGCTCCATGCCAGCCTTATATGGTAGAGCAGACTGATTATAAGAGCTATCCTAGCCCCTGTTCAAGACCTGACAGCTAATGGCTTCATGTTCTGCATTCTGTTGGGCATACTGGTACAACACAGGGCTTTGAGTTGTGTTCCCATTTGCAAAGGGGAGTAGTGCAGTCATGGGAGGGCATATAATTTGTACAGCATTGAGGCCTGAGGCCTGGGCAGAGCTCCTGCTACATGGAGGGTATTACCATGAGCTCTGGCATCTGAACTGCATCCTAGCTGAGTTGAAGTACTTCAATTTAGGACAGCCTTGACCAGACTAATGCAAAAATCAAATGTAAAAGACTTATAGGAATCCAAAATACAGGATACTCCTAATCTAAAAATAACTTACAAGCTGATGTTGAATCGATGCTTATTTAGTGCTTGTACAACTTGTACCTTTTTCCTGCATTGCTACAGTTTTACACATCAAGTGAGATTGCTATTTGGAGCTTTTAAACAATACCTTAGCAGTAAAGGCATTGTCTTTTCTTTATGCACAACAAATTAATAACATCTTCTGTATGTCTGTATGTTTAACAAATTGAAGCTACATCCCCAGTAGCTCTGTATTTATTGGAAGAGTAGAATTAATGTCATTTCTCTGTAAAAATTTCCTCATAATGCAATCCCATAGTACAAATTAATGAACTACCTACCTGCCTCTTTTAAAAGTCTGCTACAGATGTAAAGCCTTAAAGTCCCAGTCTTTAAAAACTCCCTCTGTGGGAGCCATCCATATCCCTCACCCACTTTACCACCACCCAGGGCTTTTTTCTCTCTCTGTGTGGCTGAGTACCGACACATTTTGGGAGGTTCTCCCAAGTCCTGCCCCACCCAGGCATAGAAAGATAGATCAGCCCCCCCCCCCAGACAGCCTAGTGGGGATCTGCAGAGGGAGGGGAAATTGGTAGAAATCAGCACAACCTTATATGTGAGTGCTGACACTGTTTTTTTGTACAAAAAAGCACTGCCACCCCATGGTCAGTGGAAACAATTAAAATGATAAACGGAGTTGATGGTAGCCTGGGGTCAATTCTCCAGGATGCCTGCCAAGTACAGTTCACCCACCAGCAGATTTCTCATTATAAAAGTTGTCAAGCGCTTCACTCACACAACTTTCTTATGCACGCAGGGCTTGTACAGAAGATGACCTTTCAGCCATGCCCACTGCATGAGCTAGGAGGACAGGGTTCTGCTATTTTTCGTCTCTTGCCCAGACATTCTAGGTATGTTGTACTGTCACTGCTGGAAGCTGCTGTGTCAAAGCTTAAGGATGCTCTGTGAACTCTGGGCACTGTGGTCTCTACTATGACTCCTCATTGAATTCTCCTCCCCATATTTGACCTGACCTTTCTCAGCTTGTAACATTGCTGACTGTAGTCTGAATAGTGGTAGGCAATGAATAGGCAGGAAGTAAGCAGCAGTGGTGATAAAAAAGCACCTGTATTACTCAGATCAGTTCAGACCCCTTTGTTGTAAGAGACGCTGCTCTGAGAAGTTAGATTCTTGTGATGCCAAAAATGACCTGGCTTTGTAGAACATGCCATTTGACCTATGACAAAAATATATATCCAGATATTTAGAAATTCTAAAGTAAATGAAATAAAGGAAAGTTATTTTTGCCAGAAATATCCCCAAAGCTTAAGCAATGCAAATACAGATCCCCAAACTTAAAAGTCAATAGAGCCTGACCATTAGTCTCATTAAGTGAGGAATCAAATACATACTAGGTCAAGGATATGGGCCATTCGTGTAGCAGCACCCCACAATTGTATGTTGGTATAGAGATGCCTTTAAATTGCTTGATTGCTAGTTCAAGCATCATTACAGCTGCTGCACCCACACCCTAGCTGGTTCCCCTTAGTCCAGCCCTTTGTATCAGGCTGAAATTTTTGGAGATTAGGGAGAGGGAGAAGTAACTAGGGAGAGTCAAGGACATAATCCGTAATTGCATTTTCATTGATATCACTATAAAGCAATAACAATTGCTCTCTCTACAGTATCCAAAAACTCCCTCCCCCATGCCTGCTACTCAGACCTTGCTTGGAGCAGCCCGAGACAAGGCAGCCTGACCTAAATGGCCCAGGCAAGCCTGATCTTGTCTGATCTCAGAAGCTAAGCAGGGCCAGCCCTGGATAGTACTTGGATGGAAGATCTCCAAGGACGTCCAGGGTTGCTACACAGAGGCAGGCAATGGCAAATATACGAAATAACGAAATCATTGAATATGGAACCCTTTGTGAGAAGAGCAAGTCCTTACTGTTGGCCTTGCCATGGCCTTCATCACGAACAATCAGCTATGAACAGATTGCAAACCACTTGTATCTAGAAGTACATTTACAGATTGTTCATGACAATTTCAATTTGCCTAATGATACAATCTTTGCACAAGGGATCAAAACCAAAATGTCTGAAAAAATTTAAAGCACAGTTTCAAGTAAACCAATTAATACCACTCCAAAGCCTTTCTGTCAGTGATTTTTTAATTACATCCAAGCTACTTAATTCCTGGATGTGAGGGCGATCTGGCTGCAACATCTGTCACCCCATTGACCACAAGGGTTGATTCAGCTGATCTGGCTGGCTAGGCGGGTGTCCCCTCCCTCCCTCACCACTCTATGTGCGTCCCTCCTGAAGCTGCGTGCTCGGTCGAAGAGGACGACCATCCCAGACAGAAGGAGTGTACCGTTCTTCTGTCAAGGGTATACGATACCTGCACTCCCCTGCTGCTACTTAATTCCTAGAAACTTAAATGCAGATCTCCCAAAACTCTTTGAGCACAGGTTTAACAACAATATCCAAGTATCTGCAAACACATTCTATAATGAACAAATATTTTAATGTTGTCGGAGTTCTTGATTTGATACCGTCATGTATCACCTTTCTGCAAATGCATTCATTTCCGAATTGTCTGTCTCTAGGTTGCAGCAACCAGTACTTCTTCCTAAAATCAGAATTTTTGAAGTATTTTAAAGCACTGTCAATAGCACATTCCCAAAGCAGATAAACAGTACATAGCGGCAACAGTAGAAATGTTGTATCCCTATGAATACGGAGAAAAGCATCTCTAACTTTATGGATAATTCAATCCTGGCTTATTCTAGCAGAAACATTTGTTGCACATTACACCTTCCATTCCTCAGAATTCATTTACCATCAAAATTTATTGAACTGTACTTGTTGAGTTCACTGATCTTCATATTTCCATATTAGTTTAGCAAAAACACAGCTCTAAATGTTTTCAGCTAAGGTATGTGAAGTGTAGTGGGTTAGACGCATGTAGAAACCTCTGATCCTGGTGTGGTGATTAGCATGGTTTACTGGTACACAACAAAAGACAAAGACCGGCCGGCTGGCCAACTCTATAAACACCTGGGGACACTCCCCTAAGTCCCGTTGGTGGGTTTAAATCTCCTGCCACGGTCCTACTGGTTCCCCAGTGGAGAGACTAGGAGCCTAGCCCCCATTGTTCCTACAGAGTCAAGCTCAGGGGTATTCGCTGGCCCCTGGTGGTGGTCAGCAGACATAACAGTTTACCTTTAGGTTCATGCTGTACCAGGCAGCAAACTCAACAGGGGGTGGACAAAGAAATTAAAGTAATCCACTTTGCTTGGTTTGCTCCTGGGCTATTTTACCTTCCCAACTGGCTTTGCTTATTCTTGGGACTCAACTCAGTTTGCTCTGGTTTGCACTAGGAACTTCTATGGTGCATTAAAGGAATTTATATGGAAGTTCTTTGGTATGTAAAAACTCCTATGGTATGTTCTATGGTATGTTAAACCCTATAACCCCAATGTTTTATTAGCCTTGACAATAAAAGCAGAAATAGCTTTATTAGTAAATTCAGACAAGTTAGAAACCCACATTTTTTTTTACTTGCCCCCTGCTTAGATCAGTCTTTTGTGGTCTAAAATATAAGAGGGCCAACTTTTGTAAAGCTTCTCTGCTTGGTAACTTGGAGATTATTCTTATCTACCCCAGAAGACCAGGCCAGAAATGAGTTACTAGTCTGTAACCAGCAGGAGGAGGAGGACTATAACTAACCTTATTTCATAACTGGAAGAAAATAGCTGTGATGAAGGACAACTATTCCAGAGATAAATGAGGCAAACCTGGTTCTGGACCATCAGACAATTAATTGAGGCCTCCCAGAACTGTACTCATACTTGCATTTCCTTCCAACAGGTCTCAGGATTAAAGCAAGATAATTAAGACTATTTGAATTGCCTACCAAAAAACCCCACCTTCCGATATCAGACCAAGACCAGCATTGTATATCCTGATTGTGTCAGCTTTTGGAAGCTAAACTGGGTCAGTACTTGGAAGGAAGACTACCAAGAAAGACTCTGCAGAGGAAGGCAATGGGAAGACATTTCTGCTTCTCATTTGCCTTGAAAGCCCTTTGCTGGAATCACCGTAAGTCTGTTGTGACATGACAGCACGCCCTTCCTGCTTGGACACCTCCACTCTATATCTTATTAGGACATTTCCCAGGAAGATGGGAACTCCACCCTGCTTTCTCAAGTAACTTGAACTTTGCCTTTCTCCCACCCTTTCCAAGCTGGGAAATAAAATAATACTTTGATCTTTTAGTCCAACCTGTAGCCCTATAACTGGGACCAGAATTTGTCCCCTAAGCCATCTCTGCTTTGCTCCAAATCAGCCAGGTTGTGTAGCTGTGGAGAATCAAATCTATAATTATGTCACATATTTTAGCTTTCCTTCCTCTCTGGATTCCTTTGGATTACTGGCTACACAAATAGCTGGATCCCTGACTTGGGACCCATACCTCCTGCCTCAACCTGTGTGGCTTGTGCTCTACCACTTTGGCCTCTTGCCTCACCCTTTGGAATATAATACATTGCACTATGTGTGGGAGTACTTGGGATATTTGGTTTCTTTCAGTGGGAATTCTAGAGTTAGGTATTATATTGAAGTAACAGGAGACCTATAAGCGACTTGTGGGGGAATGGAAATCCCATCTCCTTCCTCTTTATCCCTGTCACCAACTCCTTCTTTAGTTCTTCCTCCACCTTTTGCCACCTTTTTACCCCTTCCGTATCTTCCTGCCACAGCTGCCACCCCGCCAGATCCTTCTCCTCTCCATCCCCCACTGCCTCACTTCTTCACCCCTCCACTATCTCTGTCCTCTGCTATTGCTGTTTTCTCTTCCCCACTGCCACCAATTGTGGCATTGCTTACTGGAGTTGCTAGGCACCCCCAAAATGGGAGCTGAGATCCCACAATGTAAGGTGGGTAAAGGTAAAGGCTTCCCTTGCTCGAAAGCCGGTTGAATCCAACTCTAGGGATGCGGTGCTCATCTCCGTTTCCAAGGCAAAGAGCCAGCGCTGTCCAAAGTCATTTCCATGGTCATATGGCCAGCATGACTAAATGCCGAGGCACACAGAACGCTGTTACTTTCCCACGGAAGTGTTACCTATTTATCTACTTGCAATTGCTTGCTTTCAAACTGCTAGGTTGGCAGGAGCTGGGGCAAGAGACGGGAGCTCACTCCGTCACGCGGCACTTAGGATCTCGAACTGCTGAACTAAAGGCCTTCCGATTTGCAGCTCAGCATCTGAACCTCTAAACCACTGTTGCCCTTTTCTTCCTTGTACTCAGACTATTTTAATTGGCTTTGGGCCAAACTGAAAGTGTCTCACGTACCTATGCCTTCCTGACCACTCACATCAACATGACTAGTTTCAATCTTTCCACTGTTTTTAAAAATCCAACACTATAATCAGAATTTTTTACACATCAAAGCCAGGGGGATTATGTATTCTTATTCTCTTTCAGCCCTTCCTAAATACTGAAAACACAGTGAATAATACTGGCCACTTTGGATTACGTGCCTGCTTCTCTCCACCCATTCCTCAGGCTAAGTAAACAAACTCATCAAAGCATCCTCCTCCAACCCGCTTTATGCTTCTCCTCCTGTTTCCTAGCTCTATTATCACCTGTGATTTTGCATTCAGACCAAGTACCTGCTAGTAATAGCCTGATGCTGAAATTCTAGGCATAATGTGTTCCAGCCTCTTGTGGATTGATAGTATAAGTACTCACTGCAAAATGGAGAACTTCTTCCCAGCTGACACAAATATATAGCGATCCTGTGCCACTGTTGACATTGCCTTATAGTTACTCTGCTCTAGCACATCTGAACCTACAAATCATTTAAATTGGCATCCTTGCTGTTCAAAGCAGTTGATACTGAGATCTACTTATACTGGTGTACATGTCTTTAAACTAGCTTTGCTCTGTGGAAGTAAGTAAAAGAATTCCGATTCACACAGTTCATTCAGTTCCCATTGATTTCAGCTGGAAAAAAAAAAAGGACAAATTCTATTTTAGGCTTCATTCTAAGCATACCTATTTGGAAATACACAACACCCCCCAGCATCAATAGCTCTTCTTTCTCAATAAACCTGTCTAGGAATGCATTTCAAGGCTTTGGGCTAACTCACAGGTCAGACGTCATGTTCCTTTTACCATGCAAAGGTCACTGCCATTTTAAGTGTATGTTGATGGCTCAAGTTATCAATGAAACTGACTGCAAAACCTAGTGTGTCTGGAGCAGCATGTGTTTATTTGTACCCCACTCTATCCAATGGGATAATGAATATTAGTCATGCATAGAACCCACCAGAGAAATTTCACTAATTTTATCAAAACTTGTTTTGTTTCTTTTGGAACTCATCTGACGGTTTTTCTGTGTAAGGGGCCCAAATGTACACCAGTGTTTGCTTTAAGCAAAATTAAGAGGTATCCAACTGAAGTCTCACGGTGATAGGTTAAATTGTTTCTAGATTAAACCAGCACAAGTGGCATTATGGAAGAAAAACTTGCTCTTGATCAGTGGTGATATCTACAAGAAAAGGTTATGGCTCTCTATCACTATTATTGCACTGAAGGTGTTTTCCAGCAAGCAATACCACAGCAAAACATGTCATCATAAAGAAAATCTATCAGTCTTCATCAGGAAAAAAGATAACACTTCTGCTCCAAAAGATCAATGAACACTGCAGATGCCTTTATGGTGCTAAGATGTGGGAGGCAGAAGCAACTATATTTGATAGCAGAGGTAGAATCATTAAGGTGGAAAAAATCTTCTGATGTCATTTTGATCCAACCAATAAATTACTTATGGAACTCTAAACTTCTTGAAAAGTAACACAACAAAAATTCCATCAATACAGATTTGGATTATCTGTTCTGCAACCATATACACTCTGGACTTTAAGCCTGAAACATTTCAGAACTGAGAGATGGGAGCTCATAATGGAGAAAAGGAAATTGTTCATGCCAGTCTACACTATCAGAATAGTTTACATGGTAAAACTCTGGGGAGCCTGTACCACATCACTGTTACTACAAGTAAAAGAATTGGATGTTATAAATCAAAACAAACAAACATCCTCTAATTTTAAAAATTTATACTCTATGGTTTTGAAAACTAACAAAAGGTGGGAAGGATGTCCAAGCCCATACTTATGAACCTCATTAGCTTTATAAATTGGAGCCAAAGGTGCTCTTCCATATGTGGAAGTGACTTCTGCTCTCTGAATGACTGCCTTACACATAGAACCAAAGTACTGCACAAAACAGTGAAACTATATCCAAATTTGTACTTTATGCAAGTCATTGTGCAATACCTTGTATGGTTCCTTGCAGAAGTATAAATCTAAGAACTGCTAAAAACCTACCGATTATAGCACTGAGCGAGATCTTCCGCAAGCATTAGCAGAGCAGAGCTAGCAACTTTTTTCCTTCTATTCACAGTTCTTTGAATCTGACCCACAAATTATTTTGTTAAAGTATATATTGCCTCCCTACATTTAATCAATAAGAGTGGTGCTTCTGACTCTGGAATAAAAGTCAATTTACACTATGGGTCACATCCAATGCATAGAGAAATTTCATAGAATGGTTCTGTCCCCCTACATCTCCTATGAAGCTGCTCCTAAGAATCGTGAGAATCAAGAAATCAGGCTAAAATGTCATGTGAGCAGATGCCATGCCAGTAGGAGAAGGCTGCTGTAGCTACCCCCCCCTTACAAAACTGGAGGGGAATGGGTGGGATTTATTGGTGACCAGAGGAATGGAGGTGGACAAACTTCAAGACTAGGGCTGTCAAGCCCTTGCTGGGGCAGCAAATTCCCCATGCCCAGATCCTGTTACCTGCCACTGCTCCAATTGGAAGTGAGATAATTTATTTATTTTTTTTAAAAAATGCAGCCTTATGTATTTAGTAGACATTTTTACCATAAGTGAAAGGGGTAGCTCTAGGAATAGCTGGATACTCTTGGTTTTATCAATTCTGAGAGTTGCCCTTTGTCACTTATTGGTAAGAACTTCTGGTAAATACATAAAGCTACAATTGTTAGTCTTTAAAAATTATTCTGCAATGCTACAGCCCCCAATTCTGGTCAAGATGCAACATCTACAGATTCACAGAGGATGGTAGGCAAGGGCTACTTAACGGCTAGTGGTTGCCCTTGCCTTCCACTTTGATCAATAGCACTTGACTTTTGGAAAGTGGGAAAGCTTGCAAAAAAAAAAAGATAGGGGATGATTTCTATGGATTCCCCTCAAGCTGTAGTTCCCCAAGATGCATCCTACATGGTTCCTCACTGTCCCCAGATTCTCTGGAGAAAATTTTGAAGGCTCAAGAAAAGGGAAAAGGGGGTATAGAACCGTACTGCGAATGGATTCCATTCAGGGGTCAATGCATGCAGTATACTGAGAACAATTACATGTTTCAGTTCAAGAACAGAGGTAGTATATACATCTCCCTGATGAGACAGTTGTCCAAGTGCAGAGAGAGGCATGTTCAGCTGTGCACCCAAAGTATACACCCCATTCATTCTAAAGTAGAACTCTCCCAACAACATATAGACATAGTAGTATACTCTTCTTGAAGAAGCTTTCCCTGGATGTAGATAAATTTAACTAATATCCTTGGGCATTCTTGGATTGTCTGAATGCATTTCAATTTAGCTTCCAGACTGGTTTTGGAAAGGAAACTGTCCTGACTTTCACCAGGAGACAGATTGGTAGAATATGACCCTGTTGATTTTTCTCAGACCTCTTGGCAGCTTTTGGTACCAACAGTGACAGTATTCTAGATGAGCTATTTGAAGTTATTATTGAGAGCATTGCATATCAGGGGTTTCGGTCCTACCAGGCTGATCAGTTCCAGGAGGTAGTACTGGAAGACAGTTTCTTGGCTCTATGGCATCTGCACTACAGAGTCCAAAAGTGCTCTGCCGTATCACTCATACTATCACCTCTACAGGTGATAGATTTCTGAGAGACATTATCCGGGATAGATTTCTGAGAGACATTATCCGGGAATTTGGAGCAAGGCAGCCTACTCCACATGAACCTACCTTTCACTAAACATGTCAGAGGCCCTCCTGTGTTTTCCCCTCCTACTGAAGTAAGTTTAGTGACAACCAGCCATAGGGTAGCATGCTGGGTTTGAATGTCAGCAGGA